>NC_080670.1:71633490-71822490 GCF_030247195.1 Topomyia yanbarensis
AATATTTAGTCACCACACCATTATATAAACCAGAAGGAATATCTCTGTGCGAGGATCGACTAACAGCTTTTGGTGCGGACCAACAATCTAGTTCATCTCAAGAAATGAGTATGATAGAATTGGAGGTCATTGAAGCAATCAACGATGTCGAGTTGTTTGCTGGTCAGCAACAAACGCTGTTATGGAATGAAGATAAATGTCTGGAAATTGCTCCGGCTCAAAACAAGAGGCCGATGTCGATTGTTTACGATGAAAACGCTGAAGAGCTGTCTTTTCCAGATATCTATTTGGGATATCCAAGAAAATTCAAAGCTGGCGTTCACTTAACACCCTTCATGAAGGTCACCAGTGAGCTGAGACGGAGAGATAGACGTGGAGCCAAGCCGAATCACTTACTGTATATGGCTATGAAAATTCTCCGTCTTCGAGTTACTGAGGAATTGCAGCATACCTACAAATGTATGGGAACTGCAAACATAACGCAAGCCCAGCTGAGCGACAAAAGTTTCTTGGAGAATCTCATGGAACGAAATCTGTCGTTTATGAAATCGATTCCAAACTCAGTGCAGTATTGGTATCGACGTAAACATGACCTTTTCGCCATGATTCGATAGCTGGGCAAGCCAACAATGTTTCTGACGCTAAGCGCGAGCGAAACTCAATGGCCACTATTGTTGAAACAGCTGCACAAGCTCTCAAATCATTATAACGGCATCGATTTAACAGAACCATTGCGTGAGTTGAATGCTTATCAGCGAGCGACACTGGTCAACGACGACCCAACCACTTGTTGTTTGTTCTTCAATAAACTCGTTGATGTCATAATGCATATTCTATCTTCACCTAGATTCAGTCCATTTGGCAGCCATTATGTTATTGATTTTTTCAAGCGCATTGAATTTCAACACCGCGGCAGTCCACATGCACACATCATGCTTTGGCTTGCAAATGATCCTCGTGAAACGGTTTCTGAGCATATGCCCGCCACCCTACAACTAATCAGAACAGTTTGTTCTATTAGTGTAGGGGATCTACGTGAAACGTATGGCAAAAAGGTTCATGAGCACACGCGTACTTGCTATAAACGCAACGACAAGCGGTGTCGATTCAACATACCATACTGGCCAATGAATGAAGAACGGTCATTGGTACCGCTAACAACTGATGACAGTCGCCGTGGACGATTACGCCGACGCTCCACAGAGATGCGGGAATCACTGGAAACAAAATCATTTGACACTCTAGAGGAGTTTCTTGCAGATTGCAGATGTACTCCCGATGAATATCTCGATGTGCTGCGTTCTTCGATACAGCGCCCAAAAATTTTCTTAAAGCGCTCAATGACGGAACTCTGGACAAACCCTTTCAATCCTTGGATTGCAGAGAAACTGCGTTCCAACATGGATCTGCAGTTTATCCTTGACGTGTACTCGTGTGCATGTTACTTGGTTGACTACGTCAACAAATCGAATCGGGGCATAAGTGGTTTACACCGCGAGCTCATCCTTTTGCAAGAGCAGTATCCTGATCAGGACTACACGGCATTACTGAAGAAGGTTAGTTTAAAAATGCTGAACTCTGGAGAGATGTGTGCCCAGGAAGCCGCATGGTACCTTCTTCGTCTACCAATGTCTGAGGCCAGCAGAAAAATAGAGTTTCTGCCAACGATGTGGCCTCACGAACGGACCAGGACCAGGAAGCAGCACAAGCAGATGGACGACGAGGGAATTGGAGAAGATTCTACTGACGTGTGGACAAAGAATATTATCCAGAAGTATGAAGAGCGCGACGGATTGGATTATGTTTGCTTGGCTGATTTTACTGCCAACTTCACCAAGTGTAGAAATACAAATAGCTACAGAGCCCGAAGCTCACCTCGAATATTACGATGGTGCAATTATAGCATGAACGAACTTGTTGAGTACAAGCGCGAATCAGTCCTTCTATTCTTACCGTTCAGAAACGAATTATGCGATGTTCTCGATGGAAACAAGTTTCTTCAGCTGTATAATGCGCACGAGGCAGACATCCTGAGAAAAAGGAGAGAATACGACTGCGAATTGAACTTGGAACAAACTGTCGAGGAATATCTACGCACTTGTGAGAACGAAGAAGCTGGCGAACAGGAGAACACCGCAACTAAGGGACCATTCATAAATTACGTAACGCAAAAATGGCCCAAAATTGACTCCCCCCTCCCCCTATGTAACAAATTGTCACAAATTTTTCCATCCCCCCCTCCCCTTTTACGTAACAAATTCCAAGAAAAAAATTTTTTCTTCGATGAAAACATGTTACGTAACGATCTAGTTAACACCCCTCCCCCCCCTATGTCACAACTTGTCACAACTTGTCGTACCCCCCCCCCCCCCCCCCCCCCTAAAAGTGTTACGTAATTTATGAATGGTCCCTAAGAAACATGAAGAGTTTGTACAGTCGATTGCCATGGAACCAAACGATGATGACATTGAGCAATTACCAACTGGAACACTGAGAGCGGTTATAAGACAACGAACCAACGTCATGTCGAAGCAAGATTACTGCGATATGGTACGATCCACCAATGCGGAACAGCGCGACTTAATTTTGCACGTAATCGATTCGCTACACAGCTTCACCGATAGCAAACCAATGCAATTATTCTTCACTGGACCGGCTGGATGCGGTAAAACATTTACACTGCGAGTACTTATGGAGACGTTCAACCGCTTCAGTCAAGCTCATAACTCACAGAAGAATGCCTACGTAGCATGTGCTTCGACAGGAAAGGCAGCCGTTGCCATTGGAGGAACTGCCGTGCATTCTGCATTTCGCATCACAATGTCACGCCGTAGTAATTCAAAGCTAAGCTTCAAAACACTCCAACTTTATCCCAACGCTTTCACCAATGTTAAAGCTATTATCATAGATGAGGTGAGCATGATTGGCGCAGATGTACTCAACACCATACACGCACGCCTTCAAGATATAACCGGAAACTACGATGATCCATTCGGTGGAATTAATATAATATTCAGCGAAGACTTACGGCAACTACCGCCAGTCAATGCAAGATCCGTCTACAAGGCATGTGGAAACTCATTCCACGGGGCTGTCCTGTGGCAATCGCTCGACTTTTTCCCGCTGGTAACAGTTATGCGTCAAACCGATATCAAATTTTCCGATATATTGACCAAGATCGGCAACGGTTTGCGATTAACCGCAGAAGAAACCGAATTGATCGAGGGTCGTTTTCGCACAGCCGAATGGTGCAAACAAAACGCACCAAGGGCAATTAGACTTTATCATCGGAACGTGGATGTAGAGCAATACAACAACGAAGCATTAAACGCACATGATGCACAAGACTGCATTGCCGACGATGTGTTTGCGGGATACAAAAATGCTGATCAGCTCGCTAGTTCTCGTATTAAGCTTTACAAGCTGAGCGTCGTGGAAACAGGAGGCATGCCGTATTTGCTACGCCTTTCAGTTGGTATGCCTTATATGATAACTACCAATGTCGACGTTGAAGATGGCGTAGTAAATGGCGCTATCGGTGAGCTGAAATGCGTTGAACATGATGAGGATGACTCCGGACGACATATTGCCAAGCTGTGGATGAAGTTCGAGAGCGAAGCTGTTGGAGCTGCATCGAGGATCAAGTCAAGACCAGCCGTTTATTCTAGACCCGGTATCCTGCAATCTGATTGGACTCCTATTTCGAAGCGATCTGCGAATATCAAACTGAGCGGCACCATCAAATGCAAGCGTATCCAGTTTCCAGTCGTGAGTGCATGTGCTCTGACTGTACACAAGTCACAGGGCGGCACATTCTCTGAGATTGTATATGACTACGACAAGGGCCAGGACCAGCAGCTGGTATACGTTGGTTTGTCGCGTGTTTCATCGCTTCAGGGTCTTTACCTGACTAATCCCACCAATGCCTTCAAGTTTCATCACGCTAAGGGTTCTAATTCACCGAAAATGCAAGACCTGCGAAATGAGCTGCAACGATTAGGCAATCATCGTTTGCGTACACTTGGTGATGAATTATGCGAGGTTATAACGAATAGTGATCCTGCTAGTACGTTGATAAGTCTCAATGTACAAAGTTTGAAGACCCACGCAATGGATATCGCTATAGATAGGATTTTAGCTAGCGTAGACTTCCTCGCCTTTAGTGAAACCTGGCTAGACGATTCTTTTTCAGTCGAGGTAGAAGGCTACAGTTGCGCATCCAAGCGAAGCGTACCGATACGAGAGCTGGTGGAGTAGCCATATACAAGAAGAACAAGACATCCATAATGGCTATTCCTTATACCATCCAACAACAAGCACACGCCGAGGACGCTTGTGCATTTGTGCAGCAATGGTGACGGTAATGGATACCACCCAGGTAACCAATAAGCAAGCTGAATGCGCCTTAACGGCTACTTGATAAGCACTTAAGTCGCTTTTGGCAAAATATACGGCTACATTACTGCTGTGCTATGAAAATGCTTTTTTACTACTGTTGTGCATTCAGAATGCTGCTTACTGGCAAGAAGTTTTTAAACAGTTTTTCAAATGCTGATTAACAACAGTTATGCATACCGAATGCCAGCATACTGCAAGAAGCATCCGGAATGCAAATTTTACGCTACTTTCCTGCATACACTAATGCTTGTTGGTTACCTGGGCAGTATTCTTATAATTTCAATATATATTTCGCCAGGAACGCTAGGCAGAAAATTCCTATGGTGGTCACAGGCGACTTCAATATTGACGTATCCAGACAAGAAAACAAAGATTTTATTGATTTTATGGATATATTTTTCCAATTAAGTGTAGCTACGCGAACGAATGAGGCAACCACACTTTGTGGTTCGGTATTAGATTTAATATTTACGCATAATTTAAGCGCGGAATGCACGCGATATTGTTCTTATTTTGCATATCATAGACCAATATTATTTGTACTATCAATAGAAGCACCCGAACCATAATCTGCATCTTAAAACCCATCGCTGGAATGAGACGATCAAAACTTGCAACGACAATTACGGTCGAAATGGATTATACCCCATTTGGCATAAAATCATTTGGCATAAGGTCGTTTGGCATAAGGTCATTAGGCATAAAAGTCATTTGGCATAAAGTCATTTGGCATAACGGTCATTTGGCATAAAAGTCATTTAGCATAAAGGCCATTTGGCATAATGGTTATTTGGCATAATCACTGCACTGAATCCGACACTATAAATAAATTTAAAAAAAGACTTGCCGCCGCCTAATGTGGCTACGCCACTTCGCTTTCTACCCGTGTTTATGTCAAATGACTATTATGCCAAACGCACGTTATGCCAAATGGCCATTATGCCAGATGACTTTATGCCAAATGACTTTTATGCCAATCGACTGTATGCCAAACGGGCTTATGTCAAATGGCTTTATGCCAAATGGCCTGACACCGTCGAAATGGCCCAGCCCAAAAGTAAGTTAATTTTCAATGCATCGGAACTTGAAAAGTTGCATACAAATGCACATAGGAAACTGGACACATATAATAAATATTTATTTTCAGATTAGGACAACAAACCACCAAATCCATCACGAATAACGACACCTGGTGATAGTCAGCCTTACGCGGATCAGCCTTCACGCAAAACGGTCCTTTTCAGGACCACAAAACACAAAACGGTCCTTTTCAGGACCCCAACAATGTTACAAAGAATTTATTTTGAAATTTCCAGTAAACATTCATTCAAAAAGTGCATTGGTTCAAAGTATCCATGAATGTCATACGATATGCCTAAGTTTAGTCCTACGTCAACACCGCGGTTATGTCCCGGACATTACCCACTCCTAGTTTTTTATTGTGACCACGACTAACGGTTTAATATAGACACCCCATTTCAATATTTCGGAAGGAACAGAAGGTCGAGTTTGGAAAGTTTGTAACTTTCATTGTACTTAACCAAATTACACAATGTTCGCACTAATGATTCAGAAATATGACCAGGAATCTTTTATTAGATTTGTAAGTATGTATAATTTACATGAATAAAGAAAAAATGATTTTCAGGAATCAATTATTATCTGTTCTGCCATTGGCCAGTACTATGCGACTTCCTCATGCTAACAATTCATTTCATCGTTAGCCATCTCCCTCATCAAGGCCAACAACGCCAACAAAAACGGTCCTTTTCAGGACCACCATCATTTTTGTAAAGAATAATTTGAAATATTCCTCGCCCAAATCATCTTTTGTCCGAAAATTCCAATGAGTATCAACATATTTGAAGAACGTGTTCCTTATGTATTCTACATCTCTCCGATTATGTCGCAGACATTACCCACCCATCTTTTTTTTTACACTCGATTCAAATAGTACGACAGCTTTTATAGCTTCCGAGCCACAAGAGAAGCATATCGAGAAGCTTAAAGAAGGATGGACTTTCATTGTACTGTGGTCGAGTATAAAAGACACAACTCAGCATTTTGGTTACCATCAGTCTGTTTGCATCATCGCAAGGCTTCGCACATGATATGAACCGCTTTTCGAATGCCGTTTCGGAGGGAATGAAACCCGTTACAAAGTATACCAGCTCGCAATAATTTTTGGTATTGATCCAAAATCATATCGGGTTTTGTCAGTGCTAGTAAATTGATTCCTAGAGTTAAATTAAATTTTCTTACATAACAATTATGTATTCGTCCTAATGAGGACGGTTTGCAAATAACTGGTGATGCAGGACGAGAATTCTTTGAAACGATTCAAGCCTTGCCGCCGATTCGCTTCTGCTGCGTACACACATACGAACATTCCCCGTTCGCAGCTCATGTCGAATGAGATTGCCACATTCAATGATTTTCTAGGACTTGCAAAAACCTACGGGTGTGTAGATTAATTTGATAAACATTTGCTTATATGAATCACTGGTACATGTACAGCAAACTTGACGCAAACTCAATGCAAGTTATTAAAAGGAACTTTCTAATTCAATTCTTTTTCCATTATGTTTTCATCCTAAAAAGAACGGTTTGCAGATAACTATGTTTGGTGATACCAGACGAGAATCCTTTCTAAAGATTCGAACCTTGCCCGAATTCGCTTCTGCTGCGTACATACACGAATGTTCCCCTTTCGCAGCTCACATCGAATGAGCATTGTATATCGCAATGCGATCTCTTTTATAAACTTCTTAGTGCAGATGGTAGTCCATCCCTTTGTGCGACAAATGGTAATATTTTCATCATTCTCTTTGGCGTGGCTTTCGCTTAGTAGCAGGGTTGCCACATTCACTAATGTTCTAGAAAGATTTGCATTGTAGATTAATTCGATAAACATTGGTTTATTACATATATATCATTGATAAAGTACAGTTATTAAAAGGAGCTTTCTAATTAATTCTTTCTCCGTTATATTTTCATCCTAATAAGAACGGTTTGCAAATAACTATTTTTGGTGATACCAGACGAGTACATACACCAGATGCGTACATACACGAACGTTCCCCTTTCGCAGCTCACATCGAATGAGCATTGTATATCGCAATGCGATCTCTTTTATAAATTTCTTAGTGCAGATGGTAGTCCATCCCTTTGTGCGACAAATGAAAATATTTTCATCATTCTTTTTGGCGTGGCATTCGCTTAGTAGCAGGGTTTCCACATTCACTAATGTTCTAGAAAGATTTGCAAAAACCACCATTCAAAGTGTTTACGCCGGGATGTGGCCGATACTCAAGCCCGAGAAAATTAATGTTGATTCGCATTAAAAGTAGTTTTTGAGCTTTTTAAACAAGTTTTACATAGCAAACAAGGTATCAATAGCAAGCGTTGAACGTTTTCCTTTCGATTTATGAAACAAAATTAGTAATTCCTTTAGTAGGAGAAAAGTTATTAGAGTTCAAAGTGTACGTAACGCATCCGTTTTGAAAATTTTGAAATGACACCCAGTATAGTAAAGAAAGACGTAAGTCCTACGTCAAAACTCTCCAAAGGAGACGTTAGTAGTGTAATTGCATCTATTCACATCTCTAGTAATTGTCAGATTGACTGTCAAAGTAAATTTGACATAAGATTTTGACATTCAGATGCTTTTTAGTTGGACAATGGTTCAACTGGCGGAGGTTCAACTAAAAAGCGGTCCAGTTAAAAAGTGTCCAACCAGCGAATCACGACTGTATTATGGAGTAACATCCTCAAGTGGATGTTAGATCGAAGTTCAAAGTTCGTCAGGAATCTTCTTGTACCGAATATCAATTTTTAATTCTTTTGTTTACGAGGTGTTTTCTTGTTATTTTTTCTAAGCTCAGTTTTTCTTTGTTTCTCTTCCTTTACTTTCCTTTTTTCTTCAGTTTTCGCCTTGTGGTATTCAACTGTTCGGCGCAATGTTAAAACAGCAGTACTACGTCGCTTGAATCGTGATGTTCCTGTTCGTGTGAGTGTGAATTTTTCACTTTTTAGTTATTCTAACTCGATAAACAAATAGCTGTCAAAAAAGAAAATCGAGGTGTGTCCAAAATAAGTTGATATCAATTTTGAAGACATATTGTGAATACCATTTATTTAAGATTTTTTAGATAAAACATTACGAAGAAACCTTTTCAAACACGTAACATGCATTATACCAAATCAGACAAACTAATTAAATCGATAAAAAATATTATAATTGTACATTTAAATCCAATTTGAAAATGTATCATTTCCATCGGTTCCTCTTGGCTATCGTTGAAACATGAAACGTTTTCGGTGATATTTTTGAAAACTGTGGATTCTGTTTAATTTTAAACAATTAGAGATGAACTAATGATATTGAAACTTAATAGACAACCCAAGGAATGTAATTGCTGCATCAAACCAAACAAATGCAGATAAACTTGGCAGTGTAGAAGGCAAATACATTAACAGGGTCCAAAATATGTAGGGGTCCAAATTAGGTTGGTTACCCTATAGTGTAGAACTGCGATCCACCAGCCGGATGTTTTGTTTTGGCCATTATTATTATGATCGCTAGTGAGCTTTGGTTTTCCATACAGCGTTTCAAGAATAACTTACCGTCGGAAGCAAACAAACCCGTGATCCACTTGTTTGCCTGGATTACTCATACAGAGGGGCTATAAATAAGTTAAGTCCGACGGAGCGACAGCGATGTCGGATAGCATGTGAATTGAAGCGATGTGGCGTAGCCACATTAGGCGTAAATGTTTTCTATTAATTGTTAAGGAGAATAATCTAATTTAAGTTCAATTTTAGTACTATTTATTGTATTGCTATGGGCATTTCCATACTAGCTTCCATTGCGGCACCTGAAAGATCCCAATATCGTAAGAACTGTTTGATAAAAATTTAGAAACTCCGTTTAACTATCGAGCGCAAACGCGGCGGGCGCATATATTTAATGACGTCTTTATTTCAACTGACTTTTTTACATACACTGAGAATATTACAGCTAACTGAAACGAATGCATACATAATACTATTGGTAAACAAACTCATTTAAAGTTTAACTATTTAGTGCTCTAGTGCCTCTATGCTCAAACATTTGAGCTACATGACAGATGCTTACAACTGCATAACTAAATTTCTCTTCAACGATGAACGTTACTGTCAACATATAATCGAAATACATAATATACACAGGAAAGGATACACTCAAAAACCCGTTTTAATCCACCTAGTGGTGCAATTGTGCCTTTCTCATTTATCCAAACTACGATTCCATGGCTGGTTATGTTTAATATAATGGTGGAACTGTCTATTAGATATTCAGTGCGATTTACACATACGTATAATGAATCGACAGCTATGAACTTGAGTTGCTATATGTCGACGCAGAAACACTTGAAACCAGCGGCGGATCCAGGAGGAGGGCTCGGGGGTTTGGACCCCGCCAACAAATTTCAACTTGTTAAGAAATTTTAAATTAGTCTCTCAACTCAAAATCATTTCAAACCAATTTTTTCACAAGTTTTTCAGACCCACTAGGAAAGTTTATTATAGAGGAATTAGAAAATTTTATTCGCCTGGAGGGGTACTTGATGAGGGAAGGGCGGGTTAGGGAAGGGTGGTGAGTGACGTGGGGGGGGGGGTGCCCCTCACCGAATCCCCCTAACTACGACCCTGTTAAAATACAGAAAACCTATGTAAGTAAAAAAAATGGCCGGGATTAGGTTGACGACGTTCAGAGTGATTGCATAACCTTTCTATAGGAGAAAGGCAAAAATGTGAATTTGCTGTGTGTCCGCACTCTTAAACCCGTAACTCCGGAACCGGAACTCGGAATTTAATGAAATTCAATAGCAGCCTATGGGAACGTTGTACCTTTCATTTGAGACTAAGTTTGATGAAATCGGTTCAGCCATCTCCGAGTAACCGATGTGCATATTTTTGGTCACATACACATACATACGCACACACACACACACAGACATTTGCCGAATTCGACGAACTGAGTCGAATGGTATACGACAGATGGCCCTCCGGGCCGGGATTGGGTTGACGATGTTCAGAGTGATTGCATAACCTTTCTATAGGAGAAAGGCAAAAACATCCTGGTAATTAATAACTTTATTACTACATATTGCGAATCTTTTCTTAAATCCCCATTGCGACTTATCAGCCATGCGCCACCACCCCGTGCGTTGAGTTACGCGCCCATCTAGTTCGCATCAGTGCAAGTGAGAAAACGTTTTGACGTTTGTTTTTGTTTCGATCGCACTCCCATATAGCAAGAATTCGACGCAATTCTAGATTAACTCGAGATTGACAATATGCCTATGCCAAACGACCGTTATGCTAAAATAGTGTTTTCATGATCATAAAAATATGTATACGGAAAGACCTTGAGCAGTAGCACGGCTCAAAATTATCCTGAATTATCTGACTTCTTGCATAGTCCTAAATTATGTGTTGTTATGTGTGATCAATTCTCGAAATTATGCCAAATGACCATTATGCCAAATAACCGTTATGCCAAATGTCCGTTATGCTAAATAACCTTATGCCAAATTGCTTTATGCCAATTGACTCAGACCCGGGGCAGTCCTAGCAACGCTCGCTGCTTGGTCAAATTGTACCGACCAATCATAAATGAGATTATTACTGCTTTTATAAAATCCATTATTTACGTTATTTTTAGTAATTGTACATTCTACGGAATTGGGTACGAATTTGTTGTATATATTTTCAATGAGATAGCGCAACAATATTAATTTTTCGTTTAGTACAACGGCAGATCACAGAGAACAGACATACATGATCGAACAAAAATATTTAAAAAACCTTTTTTAATCCACCTATAGCGGTAAGCTTGAATCTAGTTGGTACCGCCACGCGGTACTATCTTTGATTTTAGGCCTGAGTTTAGTCCGGCCTAAGACGTTAGTACCTGTCATTGCAGAAATGGCTGCATCCTGAAGCCAAACGAAAACAGTGTAAAAGGCCGCTATGTTCCTCTTGCATACATCTCATTAATTTGAATCGACTTTTTGACCTTCATGTGCAATATTATGCCCCAATGTTGCACACAAACCGTATGAGGGCAAGTAAGCAAGTTTTATCCCGTACGAAAAACAGGAGTAATCGAATTTTAAATGCAATCTTTTTAATATTCTTTATCGTCCTATATCTAGCAGGTGCTACACGCTCATTTCAAAACGCCACATCGAAGAGATATATTGCAGGTTAGCAGAAGACGAATCATATTGAAACACACTGTCGAACGAAATTTTATAATCGGATTCAGAGATGAAAATTGTTTTCATTTGTTAGTTTACCTATGGCTATCAAAATAAGTGCCGTTTAATTTGCTCACAACTTTTTAGTTATTTTAACAAGAGGAAAAGAAAAGAATACACAATCACAGTTTATTTATATTTTTACTGCTTTCGAAATAGTTCAAAACTAAGATTGAATAAAAAATTGTAAATGAAGACATGCCATATAGCCGAAGTAACACTTTTAAATATGACGGCAAACAAGCTGCTACAAATATTCTCGTTTTGATCGTTATTTAAATGTTATCGGAGCTTGCTTGTATTGTTTCGCAATTTATAATTTTCTAGCATATCTTGAACAATTTGCATTTCCGCTGCAGTACAAATTTTCGTTTAATGATAGAACAGATATGCACAGAAGACCTCTTCACATTTTGAAAAAGTTTTGAAATATACATGGGTCAGCTCGGATTTTTTTCTTCGTGTGAATTTAAGAAGTTTCGCCAAACATGACATAATTTGGACATGATTTAGAGGTGTCTCCAATCAAAAATCGTGTTTTTGCTATGTTTCCATAGTAAGATCACTTACACTCTGATTTAATAGGCTCTACATGCCCACATATCACCAAATGTTGTTCCTTAGACATATCTTAACATGTTTTAACAGGTGAACATAGCTCTAATCGCAATAGAAAATTTGTTAACTGGATTTTTATATGGAAAAGTATATCAAAAGCAAGAAAAATTAGTAGTATTTTATGTGTAAGGTACTATCGGCAAAAAATTGGATACTTGTTTTTTTTCGATACAAAGATTGTTTGTCTTTTCAGTTCGGCGCCATATCGAAAACTTGTTTTGCGGTATACACCATAACTCAAAAACTACTGAACCAAACGTTGAGCCATTTGCACAGTTGTTTTTTACAGCATTTCACAAGTAATTAGGGGGCTTTTTTGGTCTATTTTCGATTTTTTCGTAGCACTTTTAAACCAAAGTCCGATTTTTGCTAAAACAACGATTAACATGTTATTGTAAAATAATAGTATTTAGCTCTTTGCAAAGCTCTTGTAGTTGCCTGGGCAATGATGTGAAAAAGAAAAACTGTGCAAAAATTCAGAACGATTGGTCCAAGAAATTTTGAGTAATATTATTTACACCGCATTTCGTGGAGGTGCCACCTTAAGATTCACTGTCTGCATCCAGTATCAGGTCCAATTTGTTAATTTATAATTGTCAATTCATTATCAGACTATAGGAAGAAACTAATTGTAATTTATATTAATTAAAATTACTAGACTTTTGGTATTTCAGGCTTGATTGGGTAATCGTGCTGATAATCTGAATTACTTTATTTTCAGCAAAGTAGGTCTGCCAAATTCTATATGCATGGTTAGTAGAGTAGTTGGGTAGGATGGTATAATAAGCCCCACCAGGCTAAAATGTCAGATTTCCATTGCAAGGACGACATAATTATCTGAAGCAAATAAGCAATTTTTATGGAATTTTTCATGTGTTGCAGAACAACAACTGATACAGACTTTTCAAAAGATGTAAGCTTCCACTCTTTTTCTATAAGCATTAGTTTTAGTCAATTATGGATCTTAAATAATAAATTGTTGCGGTTACACCACTGTAGAATTTAAAGGAATCGATTTTCTATTTATTAGTCTAAAATGTGCTTTAGGATGTAAAAATGACATCCCAAAACATAGAGAACGAAAACAATTAAAAAATATACAAATTTTCAATTTGGCCGCAACGCTTCTTATGTATATCCCATTTGTACTGCAAACTTTAACCGCGTTTTTCTCGAAATCACTAGCCGAAATGTAACTCGAACAAATGATTTTTGATCGCTTTGAAATTTTTACAGTGTATTCAAAATTGATACGTGACTGGAGAAGTACTTAGGATTAAATTTTTTTATTGCTTGCCTTTTTATTGATTAACGATTTTGTGTAGATTTTTATAATATTTTCGACGTTTTTTCACTCAAAAGTGCGCCATTTCGCGTAAAATCAAAATATCGAAAAAATCCTTCCTACATCGCTATTGACATAAGGAATCAGAAAATCTTTAGTTTTTGGCGCTAGGTCAAAAATCACGGGAGATAGATTTCCGGCCGTGGACCCCTTCCAAAAAACGCGCATGAGGTGAAAATGCTGCAGAGCCGCCATCTTGTGATGAAATTGCTCGAAAAAATTATTTAGTTTGATACAATACTTATGTTGCTGCGCTCTGATCAGCAATACACGGCAATGTTAAAAACTGTAGAATGAAATTAATTTAAAATTCACTGTTTATGCCATTTAATAACCTGATGTATTTTTGTATTTAAAATGATTTTGAAATCCTCGGTTTAGCTTGAGGGTTTACACCACTGTAGAGCACGAAAAAATAGATTTATTTCGGGAATTTTTTATTGCTCAATAAAAAGTCGAATCGACATCTTGTTGAATGGGACATTCAACAAGATGTCGATTCGACTTTTTATTGAGCGATAAAAAATTCTCGAAATAAATCTATTTTTTCGTGCTCTACAGTGGTGTAAACCCTCAAGCTAAACCGAGGATTTCAAAATCGTTTTAAAAACAAAAATACATCAGGCTATTAAATGGCATAAACAGTGAATTTTAAATTAATTTCATTGTACAGTTTTTAACATTGCCGTGTATTGCTGATCAGAGCGCAGCAATGCAAATGGCAGCATCATGTTACCGGAGGAAGACAAAAATATACAAAAAATTGTCATGCTTCTCTTGCATACATTTCGTTATTTTCAATCCTCTCTTCGGCTTTCTTCTGGATAAATATGGCTTTTTTGCTCGCAATAAAGATGGCAATAAATAAGCCAGTTTATCAAGTAGGAAAGACAAGCACTGTCGAACTACACTAATAAAATAAAATACCAATTAATGCGTAGAAAACTACGCATTTTCAACCCATTAACTGTCAGCTTAAAAGCCAACTGTCAAAAATATCTTTGAAAGGAAATTCCGGACAAACCGTTGCTCGCCAATGGCAGTAAACAAAAGAAAAAAGTTTTCTCTTCCATTAACTGCTATGAACTGTTTTTATCCAGTAACGGTTTGTCCGGAATTTCCTTTCAAAGTGAATTGTGACAGTTGGCTTTTAAGCCGTAATCATTTGCTTGTCGAGAAATAACTATCATGGCACCAATTACAACCGATGGTTCAACCACCTCTAACTCGACGAGCGCCTATACAAACTGAATAAAAACATGCATATGTATACCAATTTATTTTCTTTTGTGCATTTAATATTAAGTCACTTTAAAGTGCTGTACACCATCGGCCAACTTTCAACTATCCAACACGTTAAAGTTCTAAGTTCAGAAACATATCGGCTACAAGACAAAATTGTTCTCAAACACTATGCAATAAGATATTTGACGAAGAAAAGCTATTTTACTGCAAGAAAATTTCGGAATGAATTTACTCATTTTCTTTAACTTGAATTTGTTGTTTTTTAACATTGACGTGTAACGCAGATCAGAACGCAGCCATAAAAATGACAGCATCGTATGATTAAAGCTTACCAAATATTTTAGGCTGGTTTAAAAGTTAGTCCGGTTTAAAAACAGTTAGTACGCCTTTGTGCTTACGGCTACTAGAGGTGCAATTGTGCCTTCCTCATTTCTCCAAACTATGGTTTAATAGCTGGTTCGTACAATATAACATTATGGAAATGTCTTTCATTCTTATTACACTTGGTAATTATATATAAGAGCACCTTTTTGCATTCATCGCGGTATCGGTTTGAATCGGAGTTTTCTATGTGATCGCACTCCACAACCCGTAACTCCGGAGCCGGAAGTCGGATGGAGATGGAATTTAATATCAGTTTCCGGGGACGCAACACCTTTCATTTGAGACTAAGTTGATCAAATCGGTCTAGCCATTTTCGAGAAACCAATATAACCGTTATTCTGAATTTGGATGCTTCCGGATCCGTCGATGGTGGCCAGTGTGGCCAAAGAGACTTTGAATGACTGTTGGTAACCTAGATCTACAAATTCAACAGTTGTGTTTACATTTTGGAAAAAAATTCACCTTTTGAACATTCATCCCAGAATTCGTTAGAATCGGGATTTTCTGCGTAATCGTACGTATCACCCTGTAATTCGGGAATTAGAACTCGGATCCACACAAAATTCAATAGCAGCTGATGGACCTTTCATTTAAAATCAAGGTGCGGCGACGCAATACTCAACTGCATATTTTGCCTTTCATTTGAGAAAATCGGTTCAGTCATCACCGAAGAACCGATGTGACTTTAATTTTGGAATATGCCCGGAATTCCGGACTTCCGGAATCGTCGATAGTGGACAATATATTCAAAGAATGTTTGATTGGCAATCAGTGATCTAGATCTGCGATTAGAAGTAATTTGGTGACCATTTCAATAGTTTTTAGCCTCTGAGGTATTACGATTGTACCGATTTATATGGGAAATTCCAGTGTATCCTTACTAACACCCCTGTAAATCCGGAAGCAAGAGTCAGAACCGAATGAAATTCAGCAGCAGTCAATGGTATTACTGTATCTTTCATTTGAAATCAAGTTTGTGAAAATCGGTAGAGAATTCGTTGGGGAATGGGTGTGATATTAGCTTAGGAACTTGGCGGGTTCCCCGGGGGCGTCATGAACCGTCATAGGTGGCCAATGTGGTCACAACTGCTTTGATTGATCATTAGTGATCCAGACCCGCGAACTAGAGTAATGTTACATAAATTTTAATATGTTTTACATCATTTGAACATCATGGTGGTACCAGCTTATATGGGAATTTGCTGTGTGACCGCACTCTTCAACCCGTAACTCCGGAACCGGAAGTCGGATCAACTAAAAATTCAATAGCAGCTTATGGGGGCGTTATACCTTTCAGATGAAACTAACACAGAGAACAGACGTCCATCTTCAGCATTCAACTTGTGTAAAATCTCTAACGGTTTCGAAGGTAGTTTGGATATCTAAACCAGGTGTGCTACTGTCGTCATGTTTTTTGTGGCTGAGTACGACAGAATTGACAGCGGTTATTCCTCTACCCAGTCAAACTTTGACTGGGTAGAGGAATAACCCGTGTCAATTCAGTCGAACTCAGCCAGAAAAAACATGACGACAGTAGCGCACCTAGTTTGGATATCCCAACTACCTTCGAAACCGTTAGAGATTTTACACAAGTTTAATGCTGAAGATGGACGTCTGTTCTCTGTGGGAAGATATTCACGTTTAAAAAATCTGGTAAAATTTCGGCAGAAAATTGTGAAGCAGGATTCCCTGTGAAACAAAAATATGCATAGTTAGCAGATTTTCTATTCCCGTCTCTTTTCTTCTGCTGAGATTTTTATGCATATTCATGCATATACTTCTAGTAAGCATTCAATGAGTGGATAGACCGAATATGTCCAATGCATAAAATTTACAGCAGAAGAAACGAGAGGCAGATAGAAATAAAATTCTGCGTGTATATAGAAACGTTAGAAGTAATCTATTTCAAAAGGTATGTTTAATCGCATTTATTACATACAATATGTAGCAGTATAAAACATTATACAATTATTCTTCATCGCTAAAAAACATCTCCAGCAAATCTCTCTTAGTACATTGCTCGCCTTCTAGTCGTTGTGGTTGCTTCCAACGTATCAAAGTAGGAATAACACTAAGATGTGTGTCGGTATTCTTACGAAACGGGTTGTTCATATTTTTCCATGTGGATCGATCCCCAACATCCACGTAGATGAAATGTGAATCTTCTGGAGCTTTCTTCAATGCAGTTTCGATGAACGGGTTTGCTAAAACAATTGTTAATATATCATTAGAAATGTCAATCTTATGAATATTTAATCTCGTGATTATCTTAAAACAATTAAAATAGAACAACCATCCTACATCATCAATGCAAGAAAATACTTTCGTCATCATTTGACTGGTACCAATAATGAAATCTACACGCAGGAAAATAAAGTATGTTTGAATCTAGGAATCGTTTTGTTGAATTTCAAACTTGAAGTTTGCTAGTTTCAAACCAATAGGGTGATGAGCCTATTTGCACCATGTTTCTGTTATCACCCTACCCATTTGAAGCCGTTGGTTAGAGCAGTGTCTGCCATCTTTATTCAACACATTGAGTCAAATGGTAGTGCAACAATAGGGGCACTCAATTCGAGTTTTCATTGTGCTCAAACACGAGAATTTTACTGTTTTCAACGCATTTGTGTTATTATATTGGTTCTTAACAACGAAGCAAAGCGGTTGATGTCAATTTGTACGCATTCCATTGATTGTAAGGCAAAAAATTAACGAATTAGTAAGGCACCTTGCTTAGTTTGGTGTAAATAGGCTCATCACCCTATATGGTTTAATTAAATATGTTTCTTACGTTAATTTCAATAAAACCTTCTGTTTGTGTTTTAATTGGAAACATTGTTGAAACAAAGTAGACTTTTTTACATAAAATTGTTCACTTTGTTGAAAATCAACAGCATATGTGTTTTGATTTCAACAAAATGTTAGTTATTCCTTACGGTACACGCCATTTTGATCTAAACAAAATATATTGCTAATCTTTTCTAAAATCCACATCGAAACATTTCATCCCTGCGCCACCAAGTCGTGCGCCGAATTACGCGCATGTTCACTTTGCATTGGTGCAAGCGAAAAAACGGTTTGACGTTTATTTTTGTTTCGTTCGCACTCATTTGTGTCACATATAGCAACAAATCGTCGAAACGCTAGTTTATCTCGGGATAGGCAATATCTTCATTTCAAAAGAACATTTTTATTAATTCTAAACGAGCTCTCCTTTGATTATTGAAACAACTGATTTCTTTGTTTGATCTAATCGTAACAACTATATTGAAGCAAAAAAATGAGACCAACTTGAAACAACGAAAAGTACAGTTCTATTTAGTACTCGGAGAGTGCTTGTCTCAAACAAAAATGTGATTGCAATGAACAAAAAAAATATTTACATTTATCGAACACTTCTAATTGAATTTTACATTGAATTATGACTGAAACAAACCAGCATTTGTTTAGATCAAACTGATCTTTTTCTTGATATATAACAGAAACATGTTTTGATTTGAATCAATGATAATACACCCGAGAATACACCTTTATTTAACTCTATTATTTTTGTTGATTCTAATGAGAATGTCATTTACCAATCAAAATAACTAATCCGTTTTTTTTTAAATAAGGTTACAATCAAATTTGTTTCTAAAAAGAAATTTCTTCAAGTTAATGGTGCGCTGTTTGGTCCAAAGAGAATTGAATTTATTTTCTACGTACTGAATACGATGTTTCGGTCATTTGAGCTTGAGCTTGTGCGACCACCCCTGGCTGCTACTCCGTTATCGATCTGGACTAGCTGAAGTTGCACATAGAATAAGAAGATAATTATGCTTGGGAGTAGCGGAACATCTTTCAATGTGCAACTTCTGGTAATCCTAAAGTGTTTATGACACATTCTTTCGTGACAACGATTTGACGATTCTTCATTCCATTAATATGTTATAACTTTATCAAATAAACGCCTACATCAAAACTTATTACAGATTCGGAAAGAAGACAAAATTTCACTAAATATTCAATAAACATAAACTGAATATACTGAAAGAGGATTGTTTTATAACCGATAATGTGACGCGACGTTACAACGCGTCACAAATTAGAACTTTCAACGTATTTCTATAAAAGTCAAAATATCTGCTCTATAACATTTTTTATCAAGAACAAATCTTCTATGATGTATTTCTAAATAGCATACGAATAACTAGGTGTCATTAAATATATTTTTTTATTGTTTTGTTTCTTATTAAGCATTTTTAACTTTCGTGACGTTACAACGCTCTTTTTTCAGAAAAGCGATAACTCATTGCGTTGTAACGTCACGAAAATCTTCAACTTTTCTATAACTCTGTAATATACGCTGGTGTTATTGTTTTGAGAAATTTTTTAAATATTTATCACATTTAGCCGTTTTAATGATAATTTACTCGAATAACAATATGGGGTTGTCGAAAAATCACGCTACAGTTTTTTTATTGTAGCAGAAATAATTGATCAAATCAAGATTTTTTTTCATATTTGTTGTGGATAGATTTGAGCCATTTGACACATTTATTTATTTGACAGGGTTCAATACGGCGATTTAACGGAGCCAGAATAGCAGCTTTTATCACATATTTCACAAACAAAAAATAAACTGGCAGATTAGCTTTGTTTAATTTGGTAAGGAATTAGTTGCACGATCCGAGTTTATAGTATGATATTTGTATTGTTGGGCTTAAGCAAGTGGATTTATTCGACAAAGCGAGCACAATTCAAGCGCCAGACAATCGACAGTGCTAAGTACACTGAAATATTGTATAAATTATAGTTGCAACGATTCAGAGAAAAAGAACACGTCACATCGTCGTGATGTTACGAAAGAAAATGTGTTACATCCAATCGTCAATTCAACGGGTTTTTAAATGTCAGCAAACGGCCACTCAGATAGGCCTCTGTACACCCAATTATGTTTTTACAACTTCCGGTAAATTCCCGTCTATATTGGATTTAATACCTCAGGCATTTCAATAACGTAGCTGCTTCGACGATGTATTTGGGACTGTAACGGAAGAATTGGTTAGTTACTAACTGACGGCACGTGCGACTACAACGGAGGTTGCGGACAACCTTATAACGGGCGTCTCGTCGATGATGGCGAAGTGTGGAATGTTTGATTGCTGGGAGGAAAGAAATATTCAGGGAACGCATTATTATTCATGGCTAAATACTAACCCGTGAACAATATTCGGAAATTCCCTCACCCTCACGCATGTTCTGGACTACGTTGCTGTTAGCGTGATTGCATCGGAGCGTACCATATTACCTGCGTTTAGGAGAGTACAGTGTAGGTCGACTTTTAGAGAAATAAAATGTGAAGTTGTTCAATCGTTTTTTAAAAATACCTCGTCCAGTGTTGTAGATCAAATCTTATATAAAATTTTGTTTATTTTCTGAATCTACAATTAGGTTTGATGAAGGAGTTCATTTGAAAAAGTTATAACAGGTTTAGAGAATGAAGGTTGGTCAAATCGTTGTAACGTCACGAAAGAATGTGTCGATGGTATATAACCCCTTAAGCACTTAAGGATATACATTCTGAATTTATGAATATCACGCTAGTATAATTTCCTGTTTACGAAACAACTTGAAAGCGTTTCAATAAACCATACGAAGTACAATTTGACACTACATCTGATAAATCAATCAAGCGTCTGATAAAAGTTAAATTAAGTGACGTTACAACGCAAAGTGTATCCTGTTCTAACTTTAGTTCCACACATCCACTAAAAGAAATTGTAGGCTTTTTAGAAAAGTATTTTTGAATACAAAGAGAATCCGGAATATAAATTTGAACAAAATTTCAGTTTCTTAATAAAATTAAAAAATTGGCATTTTTGTAAAAACAACCAAAACTTCTATTAGTTCAAAAAGTATTATGGGTCAAATCAAGAAAAAAAAAATCTTTCTAGTTTTATTGTTCTACACTCAATAACGAACAAATTCCTTTAAACAGATAAAAATTTCAATAATGGTTTCATGAAATAGAACTTTTCTTAGAAGTCAATAATTCAGGAGCCATTTTCCGTGAAATACTTATTTTTCTATATATTTTACAACTATTTGTCGAAATGTCATTAGTTGGATTACATAACTTTTCAATGGTTTAAACACTACCCAATCGAAGAAAAAATATTGTGATACCAAAATAAGACAAAACAAAAACCTCTTTCTGGTGTACAAGCTCGCGGAATGTGTCCTATTGATCAATACCGGCCAGGCCCGAACGTAGATCGCGGAAGGAAAGGAATGGTTAGAACGATACTAACTTTTGCTAGAGGCCGTATATACTACTGCGCACTCCACAAGAAACACAGGAGGAGGATATTTTTGTTAGTAAGAGTATAGAAGTTGGATCTACTTCTTCTTTACCGACGCCAGAGAGGTGACTTCACTATCTGGACTAGATATCGATCAACCAAACTCATAGACCGGGGACCAACAGCTTTACTTCCCTTCCGAAGGAAGACGTGACCACAGATTTTTTCGCATCAGAAAAATTTTAACGACCTCGCCTGGAATTGAACCCAGGCCAACTGGAATGAGTGGCGGTCACGCTTACCATTCAACCACCGGCGCCGTCCGATATTTCGGTCATTTGAAAGGTAAGAAAAATTCTTTACCAAAAATAACTTGAACATTTAGGAAATGTTTTCAGCGTCATTCAGTTTACATTCTATATTAGGGTAGAAGTATCATTCTTCGCCACCTCCCCAATTTTCGCCCCCCTTGTAGAACAATTACAAATAATTCTATCTGCTTTACGATCTGAACTTTTGCTTTGCACTATTATTGAAATACAAACTAAGACGATTAAAATGTGAAAACTACCCTAATTTAAACAATAATATTTCATAACGTATTTTTAATCGTACATAGAGTACCACCTATAGAGCACTTATTTTCCTGAAAACTAAAAATGGTGAGGACTTTTTCTCGTTAGGGAAAATTATATAAATATTATGATTAGGTGTTAGAATGTTCGATAGAAATGTTTTTGAGCATTGTAGGAATACATGTCAACGAACATCCGCGATTATTACCTTTATTTCCTTAAGTTTGAACAATTTTAAAATGTGGGGTAAATTAACGCAAATTGAAACTCAATTCTAATCTTCGCCCCTGGCGAAATCCCATATAGCGTTCTTTTCCTCATATAGGTTTCTATCTTCGCCCCGTTCCATAGTGGTGCCACAGTGGACTATTGATTTTAGCTATGTGAGGTCTTGGAGGAAGTTTCTTAGAATTAAACGCTCCTTCTTTCGATCACATCGGATCGATAACTAATCCCCCTAATAGTGAGTTACGAAATTTATTTTCTTCAAAAATTCTGATTCAAAACTACTTACTTCAGTAAAGTTGTAGAAAAACTTATCAGGAAAATTTCTTTCGGAGACTTTTGGTTTTCGAGATATAGGGCGTTGTTTGTGAAAGACCCCCCAAAATAGTTTTTTCACCTTAATTTCTTTTAAGAGCTTTAAGAAAGTATTATAGACGGCTGAAACAAACAATTTTATAAAATGCCATAACCTGTTATCGCTTGGATTTACAGAGCTATTCACGGGTTGTCAAAAAATCACGCTACAGTTTTTTTTATTGTAGCAGAAATAATTGATCAAATCAAGAAATTTTTTTTTCATATTTGTTGTGGATAGATTTGAGCCATTTGACACATTTTTTTATTTGACAGGGTTCAATATGGTGATTTAACGGAGCCAGAATAGCAGCTTTTATCACATATATCACAAACAAAAATAAACTGGCAGATTAGCTTTGTTTAATTTGGTAAGGAATTAGTTGCCCGATCCGAGTTTATAGTATGATATTTGTATTGTTGGGCTTAAGCAAGTGGATTTATTCGACAAAGCGAGCACAATTCAAGCGCCAGACAATCGACAGTGCTAAGTACACTGAAATATTGTATAAATTATAGTTGCAACGATTCAGAGAAAAGGAACACGTCACATCGTCGTGATGTTACGAAAGAAAATGTGTTACATCCAATCGTCAATTCGACGGGTTTTTAAATGTCAGCAAACACCAATAAACACTTCCTCATCTATCTTTTTTGTGCTCATTTTTTTTAATAGCCCGCCTCTTACCCCCACGCCAAAAAGCTCACAAACGGAGCCCCCTGGTAGTGGACACATCAGTTCTCAGCGTACAAAAAAAAGGTCAGCACAACAAAACAAAGTTACGAATCGCGGAAACGCTGAGAACAAAAAAAAAACAATACGAGACCGACAAAACACAAAATTTGACAAGAAGCTACGGCGGGTACCCAGCGGAAAAGAATCCTTTTAAGGGTCCCATCGTAGCTTTGCAGGAAGCTTATAATAATTTAAATTTATTTATTACTTATTGCTAGAAAAAAAAAAGATGGGTGGGTAATGTCAGAGACATAACCGGAGTGAAGTAGAATACACTTTAGACCGGTAAATTCTGCTCTGGAATAAGCAATTTCTATGCGACTTTGTCGACTTTAGCACATTCATAGTTGATTTGGAGTATTTTTGGAATTATCAAGTTGACAATTTGCAACATTCTTTGAAAATATTGTTGAACTTTTATGAATGAAGGCACGCAAACGAGCGTCGTCCTACTACCAGCATCAGAGAAGTAGCAGATCACCATTTTTCGCTACATGGCCTGTACCAAACAAACCGCTCGTAAGTCCACCGGAGGAAAGGCTCCCCGCAAGCAGTTGGCAACAGCCCCCTGGCAACCCTATACCATCATATGGAGTTTGACAGCGACCGACATATATGGGGTGTTATAGCTATAAAGCCCCAAACAAAGAATTATGTTCGGCACTATGCTCGATATTCAAGCATTCCACACGACGTTTTGCATCTTGTGGGATGATTTAATTATTTAATTTAATTGACATTTTGTAACTATATACAGCTTCTAATCATTCGGTTCAAAATCAATGTTTTGCCTTTCATGGCAGTGATGCTGGCTGTAGAGAGACGTCGTCCTTGACAGGGGGCTGGTTGGCAACGAAGGCCGTGTAAAAGTGCCCCAGTCACGGTTGGCGTTAAGAAGCCTCATCGCTACCGAACAGAAACAGTCGCCCTGCGAAAAATTCACAGCTATCAGAAATCTAGCGGGCCTAAATTGTGACCCAAAATAAACCACAAACCAACAAGTTCTTTTCAGGACCAGCCAATTATAAAGTATTATTATTATAAATGAAATTTTCCATTGCCTTACAACCTCCCTCCCCCTTTCCACCCGGCTTGAATAACTATCAATCTTGATGATGCTGTGCGGCGGGGGCACTAGTTTTTATTATAGTGGAAAATTTAGGTTTGCGCGTTTTTCCCAAAAGTTTTTTAGCTGTGCGTTTTCAAGGAAGTTGTAGATGAATTCAAAATAAAATAGTTTATTTCTATTGTCAGAGATGGACCTTCCAACGAAAACTAGTCTGGCTCGCTCTGAATCGAATTGTATGGACCAACCACTGCTTTCACAAAATCTGTTATTTTCAGTAATTGAACATTCTACACTAGTCACAACTATTTCCAATCAGCGCAAAAATCGAAGATTTTCATTCAGTACAATAGCAGATTTTCACTTTTAGAAAAACAGGCAACATTCTGGCCGAAACGAAGCACCTATATCGAAACGTTAGAAAACGTTCGATTTTTGTAAATTGAATCATTACACTAACCTGTCTACAAATCACACAAATAACTTTTTTATTTTGTGCCATTCTACTTGAAAGCGACGGTATTGTTCACAAGCGGCTCACTTACCATCCAACGCCCTTGGCAAGCCACTTTCTGATGCTTGTAATAACAAAATTTCAATTTCATTCTTTGTCGATAAATTGATGGCCCTGAAAAGGGCCTTTTGTTTGGGCAGTGTTCGGAATTTATTTGGAGCTGGTGTATATGGTAATAGTTTTGGTGCCATCGAAGACGGCGTGATTGGCCAACTCTTCTAGCAGCAGCAAACGGACGACGGTTTGAATTTTGCGGGAGATGCTGCAAACGAACTGCTGCATGCTGATGCTGCAAACGAACTGATCGTGATCAACAGCATGCTGAGTTTTTATACCTGACTACAGCACAATGTAAGCTCGTCCTTTTTTATGTTGTCCTCAATATGTGTTTTTCGTAGCTCCACCCCTTCGTTGGTCGACCACATATTTTTGATAAAGAACAAAATTGAAATTGTGTTTTCAATACGGAGGTTATCGAACACTCAGGGTAAAAAGAGTAATGTAATACGGTACCTTGGTAAAATGTTTGAGAATTGAAACCTTTTTTGAATGCGCCTAGTAAACACGAAACTGTAAACAAACAAACAAATGATAACTTTTTCTTTTGTGAAATACGTGAAATCGACGATATTGTTCACAAGTAGCTCACTTGCCATCGAACGCTCTTGGCAAGCTACTTTCGGATGCTTGTAATAACAAAACTTCAATTCGATTCTTTGTTGATAAATGGCCCGTACCAAACAAACCGCTCGTAAGTCCACCAGAGGAAAGCCTCCCCGCAAGCAGTAAGCAATGAAGGTCGTGTAAAAGTACCCCAGTCACGGTTGGCGTTAGGAAGCCTCATCACTACTGAACAGAAACTGTCGCCCTGCGAGAAATTCACAGCTATCAGCAATCGAGCAGGCCTAAATTGTGACCGAAAATAAACCACAAACCAACAAGTTTTATTTCAGGACCAGCCAATTATATTCCAGTAAGATATAAATGAAATTTTCGTTTTCCATTGCCTTACAACCTCTTTCCTCCCGGCTTGAATTACTATCAATCTTGATGATGCTGTGCGGCGGGGCACAGGCAGTTTCCATTATAGTGGAAAATTTAGGTCTGCGCGTTTTTCCCAAAAGTTTTTTAGCTGTGCTGTTTTCAAGGAAGTTGTAGTTGAATTCAAAATAAAATAGTTTATTTCTATTGTCAGAGGTGAACCTTCCAACGAAAACTAGTCTGGCTCGCTTAGAATCGAATTGTATGGACCAACCATTGCTTTCACAAAATCCGTTATTTTCAGTAATTGTACATTCTACAGAATTAGTCACAACTATTTCCAATCAGCGCAAAAATCGAAGGTTTTCATTCAATACAACAGCAGATTTTCACGTTTGAAAAAACAGGCAGCATTCTGGCCGAAAATTTTGAATCGGAGCACCTATATCGAAACGTTAGAAAACGTTCGATTTGTGTAAATTGAATCATCACACTAAACTGTCTATAAATCACAAATAACTTTTGATTTTGTGCCATTCTCGTGAAAGCGACGGTATTGTTCACAAGTGGCTCACTTACCATCCAACGCTCTTGACAAGCTGATGCTTGTAATAACAAAACTTCAATTTCATTCTTTGTCGATAAATTGATGGCCTTGAAAAGGGCCTTTTGTTTGGGCAGTGTTCGAAATTAACTTGGTGCTGGTGTATATGGTAACAGTTTTGGTTTCATCGAAGACGGCGTGCTTGGCCAACTCTTCTGACAGCAGCAAACGGACGGCGGTTTGAATTTTGCGGGCGATGCTGCAAACGAACTGCTGTATGCTGATGCTGGAAACGAACTGAGCGTGAGCAACAGCATGCTGAGTTTTTATACCTGACTACATTACTACACGTATTACATTACTCTTTTTACCCTGAGTGTTCGATAACCTCCGTATTGAAAACACAATTTCAATTTTGTTCTTTATCAAAAATATGTGGTCGACCAACGAAGGGGTGGAGCTACGAAAAACACATATTGAGGACAACACAAAAAAGGACGAGCTTACATTGTGCTGTAGTCAGGTATAAAAACTCAGCATGTTGTTGTTCACGATCGGTTCGTTTGCAGCATCAGCATGCAGCAGTTCGTTTGCAGCATCTCCTGCAAAATTCAAACCGTCGTCCGTTTGCTTAATAACTTTATTACTACATATTGCGAATCTTTTCTTAAATCCCCATTGCGACTTATCAGCCATGCGCCACCACCCCGTGCGTTGAGTTACGCGCCCATCTAGTTCGCATCAGTGCAAGTGAGAAAACGTTTTGACGTTTGTTTTTGTTTCGATCGCACTCCCATATAGCAAGAATTCGACGCAATTCTAGATTAACTCGAGATAGACAATATGCCTATGCCAAACGACCGTTATGCTAAAATAGTGTTTTCATGATCATAAAAATATGTATACGGAAAGACCTTGAGCAGTAGCACGGCTCAAAATTATCCTGAATTATCTGACTTCTTGCATAGTCCTAAATTATGTGTTGTTATGTGTGATCAATTCTCGAAATTATGCCAAATGACCATTATGCCAAATAACCGTTATGCCAAATGTCCGTTATGCTAAATAACCTTATGCCAAATTGCTTTATGCCAATTGACTCAGACCCGGGGCAGTCCTAGCAACGCTCGCTGCTTGGTCAAATTGTACCGACCAATCATAAATGAGATTATTACTGCTTTTATAAAATCCATTATTTACGTTATTTTTAGTAATTGTACATTCTACGGAATTGGGTACGAATTTGTTGTATATATTTTCAATGAGATAGCGCAACAATATTAATTTTTCGTTTAGTACAACGGCAGATCACAGAGAACAGACATACATGATCGAACAAAAATATTTAAAAAACCTTTTTTAATCCACCTAGAGGTGCAATTGTGCCTTCCTCATTTCTCCAAACTATGGTTTAATAGCTGGTTCGTACAATATAACATTATGGAAATGTCTTTCATTCTTATTACACTTGGTAATTATATATAAGAGCACCTTTTTGCATTCATCGCGGTATCGGTTTGAATCGGAGTTTTCTATGTGATCGCACTCCACAACCCGTAACTCCGGAGCCGGAAGTCGGATGGAGATGGAATTTAATATCAGTTTCCGGGGACGCAACACCTTTCATTTGAGACTAAGTTGATCAAATCGGTCTAGCCATTTTCGAGAAACCAATATAACCGTTATTCTGAATTTGGATGCTTCCGGATCCGTCGATGGTGGCCAGTGTGGCCAAAGAGACTTTGAATGACTGTTGGTAACCTAGATCTACAAATTCAACAGTTGTGTTTACATTTTGGAAAAAAAATTCACCTTTTGAACATTCATCCCAGAATTCGTTAGAATCGGGATTTTCTGCGTAATCGTACGTATCACCCTGTAATTCGGGAATTAGAACTCGGATCCACACAAAATTCAATAGCAGCTGATGGACCTTTCATTTAAAATCAAGGTGCGGCGACGCAATACTCAACTGCATATTTTGCCTTTCATTTGAGAAAATCGGTTCAGTCATCACCGAAGAACCGATGTGACTTTAATTTTGGAATATGCCCGGAATTCCGGACTTCCGGAATCGTCGATAGTGGACAATATATTCAAAGAATGTTTGATTGGCAATCAGTGATCTAGATCTGCGATTAGAAGTAATTTGGTGACCATTTCAATAGTTTTTAGCCTCTGAGGTATTACGATTGTACCGATTTATATGGGAAATTCCAGTGTATCCTTACTAACACCCCTGTAAATCCGGAAGCAAGAGTCAGAACCGAATGAAATTCAGCAGCAGTCAATGGTATTACTGTATCTTTCATTTGAAATCAAGTTTGTGAAAATCGGTAGAGAATTCGTTGGGGAATGGGTGTGATATTAGCTTAGGAACTTGGCGGGTTCCCCGGGGGCGTCATGAACCGTCATAGGTGGCCAATGTGGTCACAACTGCTTTGATTGATCATTAGTGATCCAGACCCGCGAACTAGAGTAATGTTACATAAATTTTAATATGTTTTACATCATTTGAACATCATGGTGGTACCAGCTTATATGGGAATTTGCTGTGTGACCGCACTCTTCAACCCGTAACTCCGGAACCGGAAGTCGGATCAACTAAAAATTCAATAGCAGCTTATGGGGGCGTTATACCTTTCAGATGAAACTAACACAGAGAACAGACGTCCATCTTCAGCATTCAACTTGTGTAAAATCTCTAACGGTTTCGAAGGTAGTTTGGATATCTAAACCAGGTGTGCTACTGTCGTCATGTTTTTTGTGGCTGAGTACGACAGAATTGACAGCGGTTATTCCTCTACCCAGTCAAACTTTGACTGGGTAGAGGAATAACCCGTGTCAATTCAGTCGAACTCAGCCAGAAAAAACATGACGACAGTAGCGCACCTAGTTTGGATATCCCAACTACCTTCGAAACCGTTAGAGATTTTACACAAGTTTAATGCTGAAGATGGACGTCTGTTCTCTGTGGGAAGATATTCACGTTTAAAAAATCTGGTAAAATTTCGGCAGAAAATTGTGAAGCAGGATTCCCTGTGAAACAAAAATATGCATAGTTAGCAGATTTTCTATTCCCGTCTCTTTTCTTCTGCTGAGATTTTTATGCATATTCATGCATATACTTCTAGTAAGCATTCAATGAGTGGATAGACCGAATATGTCCAATGCATAAAATTTACAGCAGAAGAAACGAGAGGCAGATAGAAATAAAATTCTGCGTGTATATAGAAACGTTAGAAGTAATCTATTTCAAAAGGTATGTTTAATCGCATTTATTACATACAATATGTAGCAGTATAAAACATTATACAATTATTCTTCATCGCTAAAAAACATCTCCAGCAAATCTCTCTTAGTACATTGCTCGCCTTCTAGTCGTTGTGGTTGCTTCCAACGTATCAAAGTAGGAATAACACTAAGATGTGTGTCGGTATTCTTACGAAACGGGTTGTTCATATTTTTCCATGTGGATCGATCCCCAACATCCACGTAGATGAAATGTGAATCTTCTGGAGCTTTCTTCAATGCAGTTTCGATGAACGGGTTTGCTAAAACAATTGTTAATATATCATTAGAAATGTCAATCTTATGAATATTTAATCTCGTGATTATCTTAAAACAATTAAAATAGAACAACCATCCTACATCATCAATGCAAGAAAATACTTTCGTCATCATTTGACTGGTACCAATAATGAAATCTACACGCAGGAAAATAAAGTATGTTTGAATCTAGGAATCGTTTTGTTGAATTTCAAACTTGAAGTTTGCTAGTTTCAAACCAATAGGGTGATGAGCCTATTTGCACCATGTTTCTGTTATCACCCTACCCATTTGAAGCCGTTGGTTAGAGCAGTGTCTGCCATCTTTATTCAACACATTGAGTCAAATGGTAGTGCAACAATAGGGGCACTCAATTCGAGTTTTCATTGTGCTCAAACACGAGAATTTTACTGTTTTCAACGCATTTGTGTTATTATATTGGTTCTTAACAACGAAGCAAAGCGGTTGATGTCAATTTGTACGCATTCCATTGATTGTAAGGCAAAAAATTAACGAATTAGTAAGGCACCTTGCTTAGTTTGGTGTAAATAGGCTCATCACCCTATATGGTTTAATTAAATATGTTTCTTACGTTAATTTCAATAAAACTTTCTGTTTGTGTTTTAATTGGAAACATTGTTGAAACAAAGTAGACTTTTTTACATAAAATTGTTCACTTTGTTGAAAATCAACAGCATATGTGTTTTGATTTCAACAAAATGTTAGTTATTCCTTACGGTACACGCCATTTTGATCTAAACAAAATATATTGCTAATCTTTTCTAAAATCCACATCGAAACATTTCATCCCTGCGCCACCAAGTCGTGCGCCGAATTACGCGCATGTTCACTTTGCATTGGTGCAAGCGAAAAAACGGTTTGACGTTTATTTTTGTTTCGTTCGCACTCATTTGTGTCACATATAGCAACAAATCGTCGAAACGCTAGTTTATCTCGGGATAGGCAATATCTTCATTTCAAAAGAACATTTTTATTAATTCTAAACGAGCTCTCCTTTGATTATTGAAACAACTGATTTCTTTGTTTGATCTAATCGTAACAACTATATTGAAGCAAAAAAATGAGACCAACTTGAAACAACGAAAAGTACAGTTCTATTTAGTACTCGGAGAGTGCTTGTCTCAAACAAAAATGTGATTGCAATGAACAAAAAAAATATTTACATTTATCGAACACTTCTAATTGAATTTTACATTGAATTATGACTGAAACAAACCAGCATTTGTTTAGATCAAACTGATCTTTTTCTTGATATATAACAGAAACATGTTTTGATTTGAATCAATGATAATACACCCGAGAATACACCTTTATTTAACTCTATTATTTTTGTTGATTCTAATGAGAATGTCATTTACCAATCAAAATAACTAATCCGTTTTTTTTTAAATAAGGTTACAATCAAATTTGTTTCTAAAAAGAAATTTCTTCAAGTTAATGGTGCGCTGTTTGGTCCAAAGAGAATTGAATTTATTTTCTACGTACTGAATACGATGTTTCGGTCATTTGAGCTTGAGCTTGTGCGACCACCCCTGGCTGCTACTCCGTTATCGATCTGGACTAGCTGAAGTTGCACATAGAATAAGAAGATAATTATGCTTGGGAGTAGCGGAACATCTTTCAATGTGCAACTTCTGGTAATCCTAAAGTGTTTATGACACATTCTTTCGTGACAACGATTTGACGATTCTTCATTCCATTAATATGTTATAACTTTATCAAATAAACGCCTACATCAAAACTTATTACAGATTCGGAAAGAAGACAAAATTTCACTAAATATTCAATAAACATAAACTGAATATACTGAAAGAGGATTGTTTTATAACCGATAATGTGACGCGACGTTACAACGCGTCACAAATTAGAACTTTCAACGTATTTCTATAAAAGTCAAAATATCTGCTCTATAACATTTTTTATCAAGAACAAATCTTCTATGATGTATTTCTAAATAGCATACGAATAACTAGGTGTCATTAAATATATTTTTTTATTGTTTTGTTTCTTATTAAGCATTTTTAACTTTCGTGACGTTACAACGCTCTTTTTTCAGAAAAGCGATAACTCATTGCGTTGTAACGTCACGAAAATCTTCAACTTTTCTATAACTCTGTAATATACGCTGGTGTTATTGTTTTGAGAAATTTTTTAAATATTTATCACATTTAGCCGTTTTAATGATAATTTACTCGAATAACAATATGGGGTTGTCGAAAAATCACGCTACAGTTTTTTTATTGTAGCAGAAATAATTGATCAAATCAAGATTTTTTTTCATATTTGTTGTGGATAGATTTGAGCCATTTGACACATTTATTTATTTGACAGGGTTCAATACGGCGATTTAACGGAGCCAGAATAGCAGCTTTTATCACATATTTCACAAACAAAAAATAAACTGGCAGATTAGCTTTGTTTAATTTGGTAAGGAATTAGTTGCACGATCCGAGTTTATAGTATGATATTTGTATTGTTGGGCTTAAGCAAGTGGATTTATTCGACAAAGCGAGCACAATTCAAGCGCCAGACAATCGACAGTGCTAAGTACACTGAAATATTGTATAAATTATAGTTGCAACGATTCAGAGAAAAAGAACACGTCACATCGTCGTGATGTTACGAAAGAAAATGTGTTACATCCAATCGTCAATTCAACGGGTTTTTAAATGTCAGCAAACGGCCACTCAGATAGGCCTCTGTACACCCAATTATGTTTTTACAACTTCCGGTAAATTCCCGTCTATATTGGATTTAATACCTCAGGCATTTCAATAACGTAGCTGCTTCGACGATGTATTTGGGACTGTAACGGAAGAATTGGTTAGTTACTAACTGACGGCACGTGCGACTACAACGGAGGTTGCGGACAACCTTATAACGGGCGTCTCGTCGATGATGGCGAAGTGTGGAATGTTTGATTGCTGGGAGGAAAGAAATATTCAGGGAACGCATTATTATTCATGGCTAAATACTAACCCGTGAACAATATTCGGAAATTCCCTCACCCTCACGCATGTTCTGGACTACGTTGCTGTTAGCGTGATTGCATCGGAGCGTACCATATTACCTGCGTTTAGGAGAGTACAGTGTAGGTCGACTTTTAGAGAAATAAAATGTGAAGTTGTTCAATCGTTTTTTAAAAATACCTCGTCCAGTGTTGTAGATCAAATCTTATATAAAATTTTGTTTATTTTCTGAATCTACAATTAGGTTTGATGAAGGAGTTCATTTGAAAAAGTTATAACAGGTTTAGAGAATGAAGGTTGGTCAAATCGTTGTAACGTCACGAAAGAATGTGTCGATGGTATATAACCCCTTAAGCACTTAAGGATATACATTCTGAATTTATGAATATCACGCTAGTATAATTTCCTGTTTACGAAACAACTTGAAAGCGTTTCAATAAACCATACGAAGTACAATTTGACACTACATCTGATAAATCAATCAAGCGTCTGATAAAAGTTAAATTAAGTGACGTTACAACGCAAAGTGTATCCTGTTCTAACTTTAGTTCCACACATCCACTAAAAGAAATTGTAGGCTTTTTAGAAAAGTATTTTTGAATACAAAGAGAATCCGGAATATAAATTTGAACAAAATTTCAGTTTCTTAATAAAATTAAAAAATTGGCATTTTTCGTGGCGTTGTTAAAACAACCAAAACTTCTATTAGTTCAAAAAGTATTATGGGTCAAATCAAGAAAAAAAAAATCTTTCTAGTTTTATTGTTCTACACTCAATAACGAACAAATTCCTTTAAACAGATAAAAATTTCAATAATGGTTTCATGAAATAGAACTTTTCTTAGAAGTCAATAATTCAGGAGCCATTTTCCGTGAAATACTTATTTTTCTATATATTTTACAACTATTTGTCGAAATGTCATTAGTTGGATTACATAACTTTTCAATGGTTTAAACACTACCCAATCGAAGAAAAAATATTGTGATACCAAAATAAGACAAAACAAAAACCTCTTTCTGGTGTACAAGCTCGCGGAATGTGTCCTATTGATCAATACCGGCCAGGCCCGAACGTAGATCGCGGAAGGAAAGGAATGGTTAGAACGATACTAACTTTTGCTAGAGGCCGTATATACTACTGCGCACTCCACAAGAAACACAGGAGGAGGATATTTTTGTTAGTAAGAGTATAGAAGTTGGATCTACTTCTTCTTTACCGACGCCAGAGAGGTGACTTCACTATCTGGACTAGATATCGATCAACCAAACTCATAGACCGGGGACCAACAGCTTTACTTCCCTTCCGAAGGAAGACGTGACCACAGATTTTTTCGCATCAGAAAAATTTTAACGACCTCGCCTGGAATTGAACCCAGGCCAACTGGAATGAGTGGCGGTCACGCTTACCATTCAACCACCGGCGCCGTCCGATATTTCGGTCATTTGAAAGGTAAGAAAAATTCTTTACCAAAAATAACTTGAACATTTAGGAAATGTTTTCAGCGTCATTCAGTTTACATTCTATATTAGGGTAGAAGTATCATTCTTCGCCACCTCCCCAATTTTCGCCCCCCTTGTAGAACAATTACAAATAATTCTATCTGCTTTACGATCTGAACTTTTGCTTTGCACTATTATTGAAATACAAACTAAGACGATTAAAATGTGAAAACTACCCTAATTTAAACAATAATATTTCATAACGTATTTTTAATCGTACATAGAGTACCACCTATAGAGCACTTATTTTCCTGAAAACTAAAAATGGTGAGGACTTTTTCTCGTTAGGGAAAATTATATAAATATTATGATTAGGTGTTAGAATGTTCGATAGAAATGTTTTTGAGCATTGTAGGAATACATGTCAACGAACATCCGCGATTATTACCTTTATTTCCTTAAGTTTGAACAATTTTAAAATGTGGGGTAAATTAACGCAAATTGAAACTCAATTCTAATCTTCGCCCCTGGCGAAATCCCATATAGCGTTCTTTTCCTCATATAGGTTTCTATCTTCGCCCCGTTCCATAGTGGTGCCACAGTGGACTATTGATTTTAGCTATGTGAGGTCTTGGAGGAAGTTTCTTAGAATTAAACGCTCCTTCTTTCGATCACATCGGATCGATAACTAATCCCCCTAATAGTGAGTTACGAAATTTATTTTCTTCAAAAATTCTGATTCAAAACTACTTACTTCAGTAAAGTTGTAGAAAAACTTATCAGGAAAATTTCTTTCGGAGACTTTTGGTTTTCGAGATATAGGGCGTTGTTTGTGAAAGACCCCCCAAAATAGTTTTTTCACCTTAATTTCTTTTAAGAGCTTTAAGAAAGTATTATAGACGGCTGAAACAAACAATTTTATAAAATGCCATAACCTGTTATCGCTTGGATTTACAGAGCTATTCACGGGTTGTCAAAAAATCACGCTACAGTTTTTTTTATTGTAGCAGAAATAATTGATCAAATCAAGAAATTTTTTTTTCATATTTGTTGTGGATAGATTTGAGCCATTTGACACATTTTTTTATTTGACAGGGTTCAATATGGTGATTTAACGGAGCCAGAATAGCAGCTTTTATCACATATATCACAAACAAAAATAAACTGGCAGATTAGCTTTGTTTAATTTGGTAAGGAATTAGTTGCCCGATCCGAGTTTATAGTATGATATTTGTATTGTTGGGCTTAAGCAAGTGGATTTATTCGACAAAGCGAGCACAATTCAAGCGCCAGACAATCGACAGTGCTAAGTACACTGAAATATTGTATAAATTATAGTTGCAACGATTCAGAGAAAAGGAACACGTCACATCGTCGTGATGTTACGAAAGAAAATGTGTTACATCCAATCGTCAATTCGACGGGTTTTTAAATGTCAGCAAACACCAATAAACACTTCCTCATCTATCTTTTTTGTGCTCATTTTTTTTAATAGCCCGCCTCTTACCCCCACGCCAAAAAGCTCACAAACGGAGCCCCCTGGTAGTGGACACATCAGTTCTCAGCGTACAAAAAAAAAGGTCAGCACAACAAAACAAAGTTACGAATCGCGGAAACGCTGAGAACAAAAAAAAAACAATACGAGACCGACAAAACACAAAATTTGACAAGAAGCTACGGCGGGTACCCAGCGGAAAAGAATCCTTTTAAGGGTCCCATCGTAGCTTTGCAGGAAGCTTATAATAATTTAAATTTATTTATTACTTATTGCTAGAAAAAAAAAAGATGGGTGGGTAATGTCAGAGACATAACCGGAGTGAAGTAGAATACACTTTAGACCGGTAAATTCTGCTCTGGAATAAGCAATTTCTATGCGACTTTGTCGACTTTAGCACATTCATAGTTGATTTGGAGTATTTTTGGAATTATCAAGTTGACAATTTGCAACATTCTTTGAAAATATTGTTGAACTTTTATGAATGAAGGCACGCAAACGAGCGTCGTGTTACTACCAGCATCAGAGAAGTAGCAGATCACCATTTTTCGCTACATGGCCTGTACCAAACAAACCGCTCGTAAGTCCACCGGAGGAAAGGCTCCCCGCAAGCAGTTGGCAACAGCCCCCTGGCAACCCTATACCATCATATGGAGTTTGACAGCGACCGACATATATGGGGTGTTATAGCTATAAAGCCCCAAACAAAGAATTATGTTCGGCACTATGCTCGATATTCAAGCATTCCACACGACGTTTTGCATCTTGTGGGATGATTTAATTATTTAATTTAATTGACATTTTGTAACTATATACAGCTTCTAATCATTCGGTTCAAAATCAATGTTTTGCCTTTCATGGCAGTGATGCTGGCTGTACAGAGACGTCGTCCTTGACAGGGGGCTGGTTGGCAACGAAGGCCGTGTAAAAGTGCCCCAGTCACGGTTGGCGTTAAGAAGCCTCATCGCTACCGAACAGAAACAGTCGCCCTGCGAAAAATTCACAGCTATCAGAAATCTAGCGGGCCTAAATTGTGACCCAAAATAAACCACAAACCAACAAGTTCTTTTCAGGACCAGCCAATTATAAAGTATTATTATTATAAATGAAATTTTCCATTGCCTTACAACCTCCCTCCCCCTTTCCACCCGGCTTGAATAACTATCAATCTTGATGATGCTGTGCGGCGGGGGCACTAGTTTTTATTATAGTGGAAAATTTAGGTTTGCGCGTTTTTCCCAAAAGTTTTTTAGCTGTGCGTTTTCAAGGAAGTTGTAGATGAATTCAAAATAAAATAGTTTATTTCTATTGTCAGAGATGGACCTTCCAACGAAAACTAGTCTGGCTCGCTCTGAATCGAATTGTATGGACCAACCACTGCTTTCACAAAATCTGTTATTTTCAGTAATTGAACATTCTACACTAGTCACAACTATTTCCAATCAGCGCAAAAATCGAAGATTTTCATTCAGTACAATAGCAGATTTTCACTTTTAGAAAAACAGGCAACATTCTGGCCGAAACGAAGCACCTATATCGAAACGTTAGAAAACGTTCGATTTTTGTAAATTGAATCATTACACTAACCTGTCTACAAATCACACAAATAACTTTTTTATTTTGTGCCATTCTACTTGAAAGCGACGGTATTGTTCACAAGCGGCTCACTTACCATCCAACGCCCTTGGCAAGCCACTTTCTGATGCTTGTAATAACAAAATTTCAATTTCATTCTTTGTCGATAAATTGATAGCCATGAAAAGGGCATTTTGTTTGGGCAGTGTTCGGAATTTATTTGGAGCTGGTGTATATGGTAATAGTTTTTGGTGCCATCGAAGACGGCGTGATTGGCCAACTCTTCTAGCAGCAGCAAACGGACGACGGTTTGAATTTTGCGGGAGATGCTGCAAACGAACTGCTGCATGCTGATGCTGCAAACGAACTGATCGTGATCAACAGCATGCTGAGTTTTTATACCTGACTACAGCACAATGTAAGCTCGTCCTTTTTTATGTTGTCCTCAATATGTGTTTTTCGTAGCTCCACCCCTTCGTTGGTCGACCACATATTTTTGATAAAGAACAAAATTGAAATTGTGTTTTCAATACGGAGGTTATCGAACACTCAGGGTAAAAAGAGTAATGTAATACGGTACCTTGGTAAAATGTTTGAGAATTGAAACCTTTTTTGAATGCGCCTAGTAAACACGAAACTGTAAACAAACAAACAAATGATAACTTTTTCTTTTGTGAAATACGTGAAATCGACGATATTGTTCACAAGTAGCTCACTTGCCATCGAACGCTCTTGGCAAGCTACTTTCGGATGCTTGTAATAACAAAACTTCAATTCGATTCTTTGTTGATAAATGGCCCGTACCAAACAAACCGCTCGTAAGTCCACCAGAGGAAAGCCTCCCCGCAAGCAGTAAGCAATGAAGGTCGTGTAAAAGTACCCCAGTCACGGTTGGCGTTAGGAAGCCTCATCACTACTGAACAGAAACTGTCGCCCTGCGAGAAATTCACAGCTATCAGCAATCGAGCAGGCCTAAATTGTGACCCAAAATAAACCACAAACCAACAAGTTTTATTTCAGGACCAGCCAATTATATTCCAGTAAGATATAAATGAAATTTTCGTTTTCCATTGCCTTACAACCTCTTTCCTCCCGGCTTGAATTACTATCAATCTTGATGATGCTGTGCGGCGGGGCACAGGCAGTTTCCATTATAGTGGAAAATTTAGGTCTGCGCGTTTTTCCCAAAAGTTTTTTAGCTGTGCTGTTTTCAAGGAAGTTGTAGTTGAATTCAAAATAAAATAGTTTATTTCTATTGTCAGAGGTGAACCTTCCAACGAAAACTAGTCTGGCTCGCTTAGAATCGAATTGTATGGACCAACCATTGCTTTCACAAAATCCGTTATTTTCAGTAATTGTACATTCTACAGAATTAGTCACAACTATTTCCAATCAGCGCAAAAATCGAAGGTTTTCATTCAATACAACAGCAGATTTTCACGTTTGAAAAAACAGGCAGCATTCTGGCCGAAAATTTTGAATCGGAGCACCTATATCGAAACGTTAGAAAACGTTCGATTTGTGTAAATTGAATCATCACACTAAACTGTCTATAAATCACAAATAACTTTTGATTTTGTGCCATTCTCGTGAAAGCGACGGTATTGTTCACAAGTGGCTCACTTACCATCCAACGCTCTTGACAAGCTGATGCTTGTAATAACAAAACTTCAATTTCATTCTTTGTCGATAAATTGATGGCCTTGAAAAGGGCCTTTTGTTTGGGCAGTGTTCGAAATTAACTTGGTGCTGGTGTATATGGTAACAGTTTTGGTTTCATCGAAGACGGCGTGCTTGGCCAACTCTTCTGACAGCAGCAAACGGACGGCGGTTTGAATTTTGCGGGCGATGCTGCAAACGAACTGCTGTATGCTGATGCTGGAAACGAACTGAGCGTGAGCAACAGCATGCTGAGTTTTTATACCTGACTACATTACTACACGTATTACATTACTCTTTTTACCCTGAGTGTTCGATAACCTCCGTATTGAAAACACAATTTCAATTTTGTTCTTTATCAAAAATATGTGGTCGACCAACGAAGGGGTGGAGCTACGAAAAACACATATTGAGGACAACACAAAAAAGGACGAGCTTACATTGTGCTGTAGTCAGGTATAAAAACTCAGCATGCTGTTGTTCACGATCGGTTCGTTTGCAGCATCAGCATGCAGCAGTTCGTTTGCAGCATCTCCCGCAAAATTCAAACCGTCGTCCGTTTGCTGCTGCTAGAAGAGTTGACCAATCACGCCGTCTTCGATGGCACCAAAACTATTACCATATACACCAGCTCCAAGTAAATTCCGAACACTGCCCAAACAAAAGGCCCTTTTCAGGGCCATCAATTTATCGACAAAGAATGAAATTGAAATTTTGTTATTACAAGCATCAGAAAGTGGCTTGCCAAGGGCGTTGGATGGTAAGTGAGCCACTTGTGAACAATACCGTCGCTTTCAAGTAGAATGGCACAAAATAAAAAAGTTATTTGTGTGATTTGTAGACAGGTTAGTGTAATGATTCAATTTACAAAAATCGAACGTTTTCAAACGTTTCGATATAGGTGCTCCGTTTCGGCCAGAATGTTGCCTGTTTTTCTAAAAGTGAAAATCTGCTATTGTACTGAATGAAAATCTTCGATTTTTGCGCTGATTGGAAATAGTGGTGACTAGTTGTGTAGAATGTTCAATTACTGAAAATAACAGATTTTGTGAAAGCAGTGGTTGGTCCATACAATTCGATTCAGAGCGAGCCAGACTAGTTTTCGTTGGAAGGTCCATCTCTGACAATAGAAATAAACTATTTTATTTTGAATTCAACTACAACTTCCTTGAAAACGCACAGCTAAAAAACTTTTGGGAAAAACGCGCAAACCTAAATTTTCCACTATAATAAAAACTAGTGCCCCCGCCGCACAGCATCATCAAGATTGATAGTTATTCAAGCCGGGAGGAAAGGGGGAGGGAGGTTGTAAGGCAATGGAAAATTTCATTTATAATAATAATACTTTATAATTGGCTGGTCCTGAAAAGAACTTGTTGGTTTGTGGTTTATTTTGGGTCACAATTTAGGCCCGCTCGATTTCTGATAGCTGTGAATTTTTCGCAGGGCGACTGTTTCTGTTCGGTAGCGATGAGGCTTCTTAACGCCAACCGTGACTGGGGCACTTTTACACGGCCTTCGTTGCCAACCAGCCCCCTGTCAAGGACGACGTCTCTGTACAGCCAGCATCACTGCCATGAAAGGCAAAACATTGATTTTGAACCGAATGATTAGAAGCTGTATTTAGTTACAAAATGTCAATTAAATTAAATTATTAAATCATCCCACAAGATGCAAAACGTCGTGTGGAATGCTTGAATATCGAGCATAGTGCCGAACATAATTCTTTGTTTGGGGCTTTATAGCTATAACACCCCATATATGTCGGTCGCTGTCAAACTCCATATGATGGTATAGGGTTGCCAGGGGGCTGTTGCCAACTGCTTGCGGGGAGCCTTTCCTCCGGTGGACTTACGAGCGGTTTGTTTGGTACAGGCCATGTAGCGAAAAATGCTGATCTGCTACTTCTCTGATGCTGGTAGTAGGACGACGGTCAAACGCTCGTTTGCGTGCCTTCATTCATAAAAGTTCAACAATATTTTCAAAGAATGTTGCAAATTGTCAACTTGATAATTCCAAAAATACTCCAAATCAACTATGAATGTGCTAAAGTCGACAAAGTCGCATAGAAATTGCTTATTCCAGAGCAGAATGTACCGGTCTAAAGTGTATTCTACTTCACTCCGGTTATGTCTCTGACATTACCCACCCATCTTTTTCTGAAGGAGATTTGCCGTGACTACAATTCCTGTACAACAGCTCAATTTAAACCATAAAAACAAAAAGAATCATAAGTATAGGGATGTGTAGTGTCCTTGAATGGTACTTTGTATTTTTGAAGTAGAATACTTCTAACGTTTCAATATGGGGGTCCCTTTTCAAAAATTTCTGCTGAGATATTTTCCCAGTTTTCAAATGCAAATAACTTCCGTTGTACTGATCGAAATCGCTATATTTTTGCACTATCAGATCGGTAATATGTGCACGTAAATTGTATTTGAACCCGTAAAATGTACGTCTATTATAGATAACGAAAATAATGTAATTTGTAAAGGTGGTAATTATCTGCGCTGATTGGTCCATACAATTCAACCAAGCAGCGAGCGTTGCTAGCACTGCCTCTTTTTTACGAAATGAACTTCGCCAGGTATAAAAACGGCACATAAGAGAAAATTCGTCAGTTTGCTTTCTGACCTCGTAGTAGCTGCTACGTTTTGTGTCAGCTCAAACTCTTCGGTTGGAATATATTCAATGACTGCCTCCAGGCATGGTTCCATCCAATGCAATGATCATACAATGATCAGCGCACATCGCAGAAAAGGCAGAACGCTCTTTTTTCGGAGTTCAATACGCGGATTGCAAGTGTGCGCGTGTGAAGGGGTGGTTGAGTGCGAAAGACTGCGCTCTCTTGCTCTTTAAATTATGCGTGGCGGGCTCAGATAAATTCATCATTTGTTTAATTTTCTTTTGGTAAGCGGTAGTACGATTGACGATGACGATTTTAATAGCATTGGTTGTTGTGTCAAGGAGATGATGTTGGCTTATTGGATACTGATACAATATGTTTCTGCCGTTCATTTGGGGCAACCTGGGATAACTTTTTACATATCATCTATGTATATGCTGTTATAAACACAGTTTAATTGTATAACTGCTGCATGTATGACGGGATTTGTACATCCACATTAAGATCGGTTTATTTTATGTTCAGCTAAATGATTTTACACTTATTTCGCAGTTCAACTAGTGAAATGCTCCATTAAAAGTAATGTCCTGGCACCAGCGATACCAGATTTACAGACATTTCAGTAATAAGGAACAGGAATTCTACAGACTTTTGATAGCCTCCTACAGACGTAGTTAGAAATCTACAGACTTTTAAAAGAGTAATAGTATTTAGCAAAATTGAACTAGAATAACTGTATTCGTCTACGAGTGATTCCTTCATTAATAGTATTCTAATTTCAATCAATTTTTAAATTAATATTCTAGTGTAACTAGGATTTACTCAACCATCTAGAGACATTTACAGACATTTTAATAATTCTTCTACAGACATTTCATAAAAACATGTGGCATCGCTGCTTGGCACTACATTCGTTGTGGGATATTATCATACGTGGCAATTGCAGGCTTATTGCGAAAACTCCACGCTAAGAAACCTGCTTGGTGAAGGTTTGAACATATTATGTATACGGCATTCGCCTTAACTCTCTAATGCTGACATTCCACGCGCGCATTTGACCTTCTGCTGGCTATTAACTGTAGAGTAAGTACAATTTACAGTAAGTCCAAAAACTTTTTTTTATCCGATTTGGCCCTTAATTTACTTTATTTGTACATGTCATACTTTAAAGTGGCCTATTTATAAAAATATTCACCAAGACGAATGTATTTTGATCCCACTATACATATGTGTAATGAAATATTCAATAATCAGGGCCGGTGGGTAATGCGAGTAGTTAAAAGGTAGCACTATCCACTTGAAAATAATCGAGTTGATAATTATTAGGGTTCGCAGTACCGACCCTTTTTGGCGAGAACCGGTACTACGGTACGGAGGCCCTCAGTACCGGTAGTACCGGTAAAGTACCGGTAGTCGAATTTTTTTTTTTTAAATTCGAAAAAAGCCTCAAACTGAAATTGAATGCTCAAACTGATGATCTTATTCTCAGATGATTGATTTGTGCTGATCAAAAAACATGTTTATTGTTTTTAATTGCTTCGGAATGGCAAGACTTATTTCACAGAAGATATTTTTCATATAGGGCAACTTCTTTTATTTCGAAATCTAGGCCACTTTGAAATCAATAACTGCTAAGTTGTGCGACTTTCGTCGATTTGAACAGATGGTAAATGTATGAAACCCTATATACAAAAGTAAATCAAAGCGAGAATGGCAGTAAATCCGAGCAGGTTAATCGCATTTCCTCTCTTGCTTTTCTGAAAATTGGTTCCGACCTTTATGTCGTTTGCCTACTATTCTCTAATGCACATCAAGGCTCCTTGCTTTCTTGTAAACTATGGAGTTTTGCTGAATTTTCCGATCACCAATAATTACCAATCGCCCCATTTGAAGCAGTTCACCAAGTCTAAAACTGTTAGCTACTAAATCGCTGTTCGTTCTTTTATAGATAAAGGTTTAAGAGCAAACTAAATACAGACATGACTTAGACCATAGCCTTATTACGCGCCACCCAGTGAGTAATGGAAACCAATCTGAATGTCGCTAATAAAACTTTAACTTCTAGAATTATTATGATGATGACCCCACCTCATTTCCACACAAAGGTGTTATCTCAACGATTTATTTAGAAGGCAAATTAATATAATTAAACGCTATCTTGCAGACCGATATTTTGAAGCAGATCCCCCTGCAGAGTTAACATATTTGTCATAAAAAATTGTATAGTACCGAAAATACCGGTACTGGCCTTTGGTACCGGTATTACGGTACCAAAAATGGGTCGGTATTCCCAAAACCCTAGTAATTATCCACTCGAAACTTTGGAACAAACCTAACATTTGAATTTTGCCACGCATGTGTCTCGGGTGCACGTTTGAAATTTTCGAGGTATGATCAAGATTCCATTTGCACAAACGCGTCGCAAGTGATTTATGTGAATGTAATGCAAGCGTATGTAGAGGTAGATAGGATAAAATACACCCTGTGCAGGGGTAAAATGCACAACAACGGGACATAATACATCATATCAAATATCGAAATAGCTGATTTCAATGCAGAAGGTAGCAAAAATTGCAGCATTCGAATTAACAGCTTATGTGTATTCTACTTCACTTCGGTTATGTCTCTGACATTACCTACCCATCTTTTTAAAAACAGGGACAATTTTCCAAAAAAGTCGCTCTTTTCACATGATTTCGAGATAATCGCGCGCAAAACTTCAAGTATATACCCGGACCCTCGTAAGTGAAATACGCTTTAACTTTGCTTCTACTGGTTGGATCTTAATAATAATTTGAAAAAAAAAACATTCTTAAGAACCTATACTGCCACTCTTCGCATAATTGTATCATATGTATAGGTAATTTCATTGCACATGGAGCAATTATTCGTATATTGATAAGAAAGATAAAAGAATAAATATTTTTTCGTTTTTTTGACCGACTTCTACATAACCCTTAATATATGTGAGAAAAAAATCTAATTGTTTCATACATGATTTACAAAAATAATATCAGGTGATACAGTAGGATTCCGTTTTTGGCAACAATTTTCTTTTTTCAGGTGCTAAAACCGGAACCGTACCAAAAATGGAACCTTTTTTTTAAACTTTAGATTTTCAATTTACGATTTCAAAAATGTTTCAAAGATTTTTAATCATATGTTAAATGGAATGAGATGAAAGAAAAAATAAGCAAATTCAATTTTATTCGTGTTTTTATCAAATTCCGACGTCGTATGGTGGGGTAGAATGCTACTTTCGACGATCAAAACTTCTAGCACCTTGGATATATATCCTGGAGGATTAGTGTCTTTAGAAAAGTATCTTAGATGGAAATGATAATTATTTTGACAACTTTGGTTTTGATCTAGATAAGTAGAAATTGATCTAGATCAGTTCTATCTTTTGACAGAGGTGTTCTATCAAAAAACTTTCTTCGGCAAAGTTGTTTGTTTGATATTTTTAACACGTGTACTGAAGACATTTATACTTTATAACTTATGTAGATGGCGCTACATGACATTTAAAAATACTTGAGAAAATGAATTTTAATATTTTTTTATGAAAAATATATCTAGAAATAAATGTTTTATTCCTAAATCTTCGCAAAAAACGCAATAATAAAAAAAGCTTCAAAGTGTGATAAATGTTATCATGACATCTGCTCCTGGGATTATCTTTTCTTTCGTGAATATTAATGAACAATTTTGTTAAAAAACATAGCTCTTTTAAAAACTACATAAATTTTATTCTCTATAACTAACCAACTGTCGATCTTCCAATTGGAATTGATAGATTGAAAATCAAATTGCAATGTTTGAAGATAGTTAGGTTTAAAGAACACCAGTATAAATCACTTGCAACTTTCCAAACAAAAGGGATTGAAACATCACTGCTGCTGTGAAAATGCGCTCCAAAAAAAAATTCCAAAAATCTCTAGAACAATGCATTTGCGAGAAATTAACACATCAAAAGATAATATAAACAACCCTATTTTTCAAGAGCCATCCTACCTTAAATCTTAAAAAAAATCATAACAGATTAACCATTATAGATAGCCTTGTTTATTTAGCAAACTTGCTTCAATTAATTTGTGTTATTATATTGTAGGGCATTTCGCAGGTAAAATTCACACATCTAAACAGTCGATACTTTGAACGCCTCAACCACAAGGACCACCCTAATTCCATTCATTTGAAAAAAATCGCCAAAAAACTAACAAATGTTCCAAAGCTAAACCAAACTATTTGGGTACCATCAGTTTTGTATTCCCAAATACGTCTTTGGGACGCGCCATGGTCATTTTCGATATGTATTGAAAATTTAGTGCAAAGTTTTGTATTGACGTCGTAATAATCCAAAGAGAAAGAGGCTCGCAATGTTACTAAGGTTCTATTGAAAATTTTCTCCAGAGCTAGTCTTATTGTGCAGTGTGGCGCATTCCTCTTCACTTGACTCTTAAAGTGCTCTGGGTTTTACTATAAAAATTGATTCTGTCAGATACTAGTTACACTGTTACCAGTTATATTAAATATAAATAATACATTTCTATACTTATTGTGATCATTAAACACAACACGCATAGAGTACAATATAGTTAACCCTTGAATGCATAACTGTTTTAAAACAACATTGAGAAAAACATCTCAAAATTATCACAGTAATGAATTGAAACTATGAGACAGTTTTAACAAAATTTAAAAAAAATGATTGGCCCCTTTGAGGGTTAATATGACTTTCATGTCTGGAAATAAAGTCAAATGTGATGTCAATTGATATAAAAAAATATTTATTGCATAGTTTTAAAAGACTTATTATGTACAACAAGAATGTTGCCAAAAACGGAACCCTTTTGTTGCCAAAATCGGAGTGTGCCAAAATGGGAGCATGCCAAAAACGGAACGTGACAAAAACGGAATCTTACTGTACTTCGAAAATGACTTTTAAAACGTATGCTTCACCTATTAATTGATGTATCCGTTGCATTTGCTGCCAAACCGAAAACAAATACATTTTTAATCCTGTGCAAATACGAAAAAAGAGAGTTTTCAAATGTAGTGGAAAGCCTTGGGGGTCCTGATTTTTCTAGCATTTAAAGCATTTTTCTAGTAATGTTATTTAGTAAAACAATAAAACAATATAACGGATGGTTTGTTCATTTTTACACGTTCAGAGTTGTTGACCTTGAAAAATAAGCTATTTTCAATCGAAAACCTTGAATAGATCTATATACACAAGCCTAACATTATAACCCAGCTATGTTAAAACTTTTGGTATTTATAAAATACTTCGTGAGCCCTCATATTATGTCGAATTGAGTATGCGAAAAACAAAATAACCACTTTGGAACGTTTTACTGCGAAGAAAGCTAACGTATGAAATTTCATGCGCTGAGATGATGGGGTAAGCTGCTAAGCCAAGACAAGTTTCGGCTTCATAACAGTTTTAGCCTTCGCCTTGAAAGGTTGTGTTTGCTGATTGGTTGTAGCAACCAAGGCTGTGCAAGCCGTGAATAGGCTAGAAGTTTGTGTACCGTGTCAGTATTTGATGCCGTGTTGGTGCGGAGACAGGCAGGATTGTTGGCTGCGAGAGCGGTCGTTTGGTGGTGGTACCACGCGATAAGCGAGTGTTGGTGCGAAGGCAACGAAGTCTCAGGTAAGCGGCGCCCCACCTTGGTGGTAGTAGTGGTTGCGCTGCATACAAGCGGCACTTGCGACGGAGTGAGACAGAGCTGCATCTGGTTGGTGAAGCGGCTCGCTTCATCATCATTCATTCATCCGGATTAGTGCAGATACGGGATTTTGAGTATTTGTGTACCTAGCCACGCTGCGTAGTAGGGGAATACCCCTGGACCCACAGGTAAGCGGCGACCCCACCTTGGTGGTGGTAGTGGTTACGCTGCATACAGTCGGCGCTAAGTGAGACAGAGCTGCATCTTGTTGGTGAAGCGTCTCGCTTCATCATCACTTATTCATCTGTGCTAGTGCAGAAACGGGCTTTTGTGTATTTGTGTACCTAGCCACGCTGCGTAGTAAGGAAATACCCCTGGACCCACAGGTAAACAGCGGCTCCATCTTGGTAGTGGTGGTTGCGCTGTGTTCAACCCGAGCGTGACAGAGGGAGACAGCGTGAATCTGCAACTCTTCGAAGGGCAGGTAGATTTTAATATAATTTTGCTAGTGTTAGTATTTAATTTACTTACTGTGTATGGTAGGCAAGATGGAGGATAGTGAGATGGAATCCTCCATTTCTCAAGAGCAAAATTCTTCTGATCCCCCTCCCTCAACTCCCCTTAGAATAAAATTATACCCCCAAGGGTCTTCTGGACCTTGGCAGATTTTCTTCAGGCGGAAAGGAAAGCCATTAAACCTTGTGCAAATTGCACGGGATCTGACTTCACGATTTTCTGCTGTAACAGAGATCGTGAAAGTAAATAAAGACAAACTTCGAGTTAGCATTGATAACATTAGACAAGCTAACGAGATAGTAGCCTGCGAACTCTTTACGCGTGAATGTAAAGTTTATATACTTTCGCGCGATATAAAATGCGATGGAGTCATCTCCGAACCCAGCCTCACTGCCGAGGATATACTTAAGCATGGTGTTGGTTGTTTCAAGAACGCCCTGCTTAATAAGGTAAAAATACTCGATTGTAAGCAATTGTACTCAGTATCACATGAAGAAGAGAAAAAAGTTTACCGACCATCCTATTCATTTCGTGTAACTTTCGATGGGTCTGCTTTGCCTAGCCATGTTCTTATTAATAAAATTCGTCTCCCCGTTCGCCTTTTCATCCCTCGTGTGATGAATTGCCTCGATTGTAAACAGCTTGGCCACACAGCCACTTACTGTTCCAATAAGGTACGGTGTGGCAAATGTGGGGGGCCTCACCAAGAGGATACATGCAATAAAAACTTAGAAAAATGTTTACATTGCGCAGAAAATTCACACGAGCTCCTTGCATGTCCCATATATAAATTGCGGGAGGAGAAAATTAAACGATCCTTGAAGGAGAGATCTAAGCGCTCTTATGCAGAAATACTGAAAAATGCTACTCCTGAACCCACGGTCCCAGAAAACAGATACGCTATTGCCGAAAGAGTCTGACTCTGACGAAGCGTCCGAAGGTACATCATTTGTTTTACCTAGAGGATCCAGGAAAAGAAAACAATCCTCTTTTCCCAAACTGCCAAGCAAGGGCCTTAAAATTTCTTCTCCAACAAATAAATTGCGGCCAAAGCTAAAGAATTCCGATGCAATACCGAAGCCAGTCCCTCCCGGTTTTGGTAATGTACAATCCAAACAGAACACCATTACTGGAATTAATAAAACTTCAACCTCCTCCGAGCCTCAACCGGGGATAGGTTTATTGAAATTTTCTGAAATTGTTGATTGGATTTTCAAAGCATTCAATATTTCTGAACCACTAAAAAGTATACTTTCAGCGTTCCTCCCAACAATTAGAACATTTTTAGAGCAGCTGATTGCTCAATGGCCCATCCTTGCAGCAATTATATCTTTCAATGGGTAATTCACCTCCTCCAATGAAAGATTCCATCACTGTTTTACAGTGGAACTGCAGAAGTATCATACCTAAAATTGACTCCTTAAAAATTTTGCTGCATAATTTGAAATGCGATGCTTTTGCTTTATGTGAAACATGGCTTACCTCAAACATTAATTTCAACTTGAATGATTTCAACATTATTCGCCTAGACCGAGACACCCCGTATGGAGGAGTGCTTCTAGGAATTAAAAAGTGCTATTCTTTCTATAGAATTAACATCCCCTTGTTTGCGGGCATTGAGGCTGTAGCTGTCCAAACGAATATTAAAGGCAAAGACATGTCTATCGCTTCTATATATATACCTCCCAAACCTCAAATTGGACAGATTTTTGAGGTAGTGGAATCCATGGCTGCTCCGCGGCTGATACTGGGAGACTTCAACTCGCACGGAGTATTGTGGGGTTCCCTCTTCAATGATAATCGATCCTCTTTGATATACAATGTTTGTGACGAGCTCAATATGACAGTTTTAAATACAGGCGAAGCAACACGCATTCCCAGACCACCCGCACGACCAAGTGCATTAGATCTATCTCTATGCTCGACATCACTTCGGTTAGATTGCACGTGGAAGGTTGTACCTGATCCTCACGGTAGCGATCATTTGCCAGTCGTTATTTCAATTAACAGTGAATTAGGCCTCACGAATTCAATCAATGTCCCTTATGACTTGACACGAAATATTGATTGGAAAAAAATACCAATCTTTAATTTCCACTTCTCTTGTTTCGACGGAAGAGCTACCACCTACCGAAGAATATGAATTTCTAGCGGGTTTGATTATTAAAGCAGCAGAACAAACCCAAACGAAATGCAATCCTGGCATGATAATGAACAGCCGGCCTCCTAATCCCTGGTGGGACAAAGAGTGCTCGGATGCATATGAAGCTAAACAAGTTGCTTACAAAGAAATTATGAAACGGAAAGGGTGTACACGTGCAAACTTTGAAAATTATTCGATTTTACAAAACAAATTTGACAGTCTCCGTCGTGCCAAAAAGTCTAGTTATTGGAGACGTTTCGTTGATGGCTTCCCAGCCAACATTTTGATTCACTTTAATAAGTTGCAATTTGATTAACTGCACTCTTCAACGATATGAATTGATTGTATAAAATGCACAGATCTCTTCTATGTGAACAAAAGTGGAGGCCATATACGTACAACAAATCGATATAGTAGAACTATGTGATTTACGACGTATTTTGATCTCATCAGAAGCATTATACAATCATCTAGCTTATCATTTTGAGTTTATATATGATCAACTTTACAATCACATATGAAGGTTTATGCAGCTTAAGGTCCCCAATGTGGCAACAAGAAGTATTTTAAAAAAATAATATTATGAAAATAAAGTCAGGATGAAATTCCCATAATTCTGTTATAAGACACAGTTACGCCCACACTGGTAGATATGTTTTTCATGGGTGAGGTTGGAGTTACTGGAAAATCAATTATTAAAATTACCTGCTACGATTTACTTCCAGTTTCGAACCTGAGATCTTCGTATTCCCAGCACAGCCGCTATGTACTCATCTATTTATACACTGTCAAACAACGAATATATTTGATCATTTTTATCATTTTGTGATTACGATCTAAAAATACCATAATCCAACCTAAATATGGCACTCCAATGATACCTTCTACACCTGTCAAATCACAACCTATTTTTTTTTGTTCAAGTATTGAACTAGTCTGGTGGAGAATTTGCGAAGTGCTATAAGGAGGTGACTATTTTTTGAACGATTTCGCAGTTTAATCCAATTGTAAATTAATTTCTATACAATGTTTTAAAATTGTCTTTATTATTCCGCCTGTACAATTTTGTTTTATGTTGTAGTGGACTAATAAATAACTTCAAGTCAACATTGTATTTCGATCACAGATTTGCATTTTATGTGAACTTTTTACAACAAAACATATTTTTTGCTAGCACTATTTGTAATTCTGATTTAGTCTGTCATTATTTGTAATTTATAGTAAACTTTTATATACGATTGCTGGTTTGCTGGGTTGTCAAGAGAAACATCAATGAGTACTCTTGGGAACACAGCCAGAAGAATGTGGAATCGAAACGTAACTAATGAAAGCGAAAATTTTTCGAATCGCTGCATATTTAATTTTGCCAAGAAAGTTTGTCCAGATTCTGCTCCTGCGCAGAAAATCATTCGCGATGCTCCCACAAGTAACGATTCCATAGATTCGCCTTTGACAATGATGGAATTTTCAATTGCACTCCTCTCATGCAACAATAATGCTCCGGGTCCAGACAGAATTAAATTCAACTTGGTGAAGAATCTGCCTGACCTAGCAAAAAGACGCTTGTTGAATTTATTCAATAAGCTTCTTGAGCAGAACATAGTCCCGCACGACTGGAGACAAGTTAGAGTTTTCGCCATTCCAAAACCGGGAAAACCAGCCTCCGACCATAACTCGTATCGACCGATTGCAATGCTATCCTGCATCAGGAAATTGTTGGAAAAAATTATCCTACGACGTCTCGACAATTGGGTTGAGGCGAACGGCTTGCTATCAGATACCCAGTTTGGTTTTCGGAGGGGAAAGGGAACGAATGATTGTCTGGCGCTACTTTCGTCAGAAATCCAACTAGCTTACGCAAAAAAAGAACAAATGGCGTCTGTGTTCATAGACATAAAAGGAGCATTCGACTCTGTTTCCATTGATGTTCTCTCAGAGAAACTACATCAATGTGGTCTTTCACCAATATTAAATAATTATTTATACAACTTATTGTTAGAAAAGCACATGCATTTTTCATATGACGATTTGGCAACATTCAGAATAAGTTACATGGGCCTCCCACAAGGTTCTTGTTTAAACCCCCTTCTCTACAATTTTTACGTGAATGACATTGATAATTGTATTGTCAGCCCATGCACTCTAAGGCAACTTGCAGATGATGGCGTGGTTTCTGTTACAGGAGCCATAAATTTACAACAACCACTGCAAGATAGTTTGGATAATTTATCAAGTTGGGCTTTGAAGTTAGGCATCGATTTCTCTACGGAGAAAACAGAGTTGGTTGTTTTTTCAAGGAAGCGTGATCCAGCTCAGCTTCAGCTTCAGTTGGTTGGTAGAACGATAGCCCAAGTCATGACCTTTAAATATCTCGGAATTTGGTTCGATTCTAAAGGTACATGGGGAGGCCACATTAGGCTGTTTCCGTTCAGCTGCAAACACTCACATTATTAAATTGGAACGAATACAGTATCGTTGTTTACGAATCGCCTTAGGTTCCATGCAATCGACACATACGATGAGTCTTGAAGTTCTAGCGGGAGTTCTTCCCTTAAAAGATCGATTCTGTGATCTCTCCTCTCGTTTACGATGTGAGGTTATGAATCCACTTGTAATTGAAAATTTCGAAAGACTTGTCGAGCTTCAATCCCAAACCAGATTCATGACAGTGTACTTCAATCACATGTCACAAGAAATAACGCCTTCAAGTTATGTTCTGACATGTGTTAATATACTAGATACTCCCGATTCCACTTTATTTTTCGACACGTCCATGCAAGAGGAAATTCGTGGAATCCCGGATCACCAGCGCTCTCTGGAGATCCCTAAAATATTCATAAGTAAATACCAACACATTGACTGCCATAAAATGTTCTTCACCGATGGGTCACGAATCAGTGAGGCCACTGGCTTCGGTATTTTCAACAATAACACCTCGATCTCTTTCAAGCTTGCAGAACCTGCCTCCGTTTATACAGCCTAACTAGCAGCAGTTCACTATAGTCTGGAAATCATTGATACTTTACTTCCGACCCATTATTTCATCCTCACAGATAGCCTAAGCACAATTAAGGCACTACGCTCATTAAAGCTTGATAATCACGCTCCGTTCTTTTTGAAGAAGATACGAGAATACTTAACCAAATTAACAAATAAATCTTATCAAATTACCTTAGTGTGGATTCCCGCTCATTGCTCCATACCGGGTAATGAGAGAGCGGATAATTTAGCCAAAATAGGGGCGCTGGACGGTGACATCTATGAAAGACCTATTGCCTTCAATGAATTTTATAGCACTTCTCGTCAGAAGACGCTTACTAGTTGGCAAACATCATGGGACAATGGAGATCTGGGACGGTGGTTGCACTCAATTATCCCTAAAGTATCAACGAAGGCATGGTTCAAAGGGCTGGATGTAAGTCTAAACTTCATTCGTGTGATGTCTAGACTCATGTCCAACCATTATACGTTGAATGCGCTTCTCCGCCGTATTGGGATCGCAGAAGATAATCAATGTGCTTGCGGAGAGGGTTACGAAGACATTGAACATGTTGTTTGGTCTTGCACTGAATATCGTGAAGCCAGATCCCAATTAATAGACTCCTTACGAGCCGGAAGAAAACCACCCTATGTACCTGTTCGTGATATCCTCGCTTTACGAGATCTTACATACATGAGCCATATTTATCATTTCCTGAAAACAATAAATATTCAAATATAATTATCCCCACAATGTTTCTAGTTTTTTCCCTTGCTACCCACAAACAATTTAGATTTCTTCGCAGTTAGTTAAGTTAGATAAAACGATATAAAAAAAGAAAAAAAATAAACAAAGATTACAGAAAAACTATCAATAGGTTTACAATGAAATTCAAGAAAATAGAGTATAATTAAAAACATTCAAAATGAAGATTATCCTCAGTGTTAGCATTAGAAAGTGAATTTTTTTATAACGTGATAGTTTTAAGAACCTTTGTAACATGTTATGTAAAAAAACCCCGGCGTAAAAAAGCTTTTGCAAATGCCGTGTCAAATAAACGTTTTATGAAAAAAAAGTTTCGGCTTCGCTGTGTCTCATTGGCATAAACAGAACTTCTGCTCGAACGGGACATCACGTTTGATCAGTCGTTCGATTGAAACACAGTGTTTTAGTTTTAAGGGATTTGTGTCAAGCCGGCGCTAATCTATTCCGACAATAAGTTAGTGTCGGTTTCTGATGAGGCGAAGCCGAAACGCAACTGTGTATGAAATAAGGATTTGTGCCCTCAAGTACAAAGACTGGTTTTACCAACAAATTTTCACCCTAGTGAGAAATTTTGGTTTTTACCAAATTTCCTCCTTAGGGTGAAATATAGCATAATTCATTTAGTAGCTTTTTTGAATGATTTTAGCACTTCTCTCCTCTCTCGTACCGTTTCGTCTCATGATTGGTTCGTTGCATCAAACTTTGTTATTATTTTAAGAAAAAGAACATTTTCTTACGAGAATTTACATAAAAAAAATTGTGGTTAGAACCAGGCATGATTTGCAAATGCTTAATACATTTGTAAGCCTTGAATACACTGATTCAACGTTAAAATCAGCGAGAAAGTTATGAATCCTCTTCGGATCCTAAAGAGGAAATAATTTTGCCTCAGGAAAAAAAAGATACCGGTTCAGCCTAGCGTATGAAATTTCATACCTTGAAGTACCAGCATAATTTTCGCAATTGTTTCACCAATTTCTTCCATTTTTTCGCACTGAGCTACATCTTTCACACCTCTCATGGCCATTCGTTCTCAATCCGAAACAAGAATTAGTGATTTAGAAGAAAAAATTAATAATATGTATTGTTCATATTTTGGTTTGAATTTGTCCTACTTTGACATTCGAAAACACAATGGAATTTTATAAAAAAGATTATTGAGCATACACACTATAAATTATAGGGTATTAATTAACGTTCACAGAAGACCAGAAGTTTGAAAACGTATTCATTGTATAACAAGTATGATCCAGAAATGTGTTGTTTTTGCCTATGAAATTTCATACGCAAGGATATAATGTAGGGTTACCAACCGTCCTTATTTGAAAGGACATGTCCTTATTTTCGAGGTTTTTGGAAAGCGTCCTTATTTTACTTCAAATGTCCTTAATTTTAGTCTCAAACCTTGGCATATATAGGGTGGTTCAACATGAAGTTTTTAACAGGGCATTTTCTAGTAGTTAACGGGTACTAACTGCAAACTGTCATGCTATTGTAGTTTAGTATTGTTTGCCATTTTATAATGGAAAGACTTACACTGGCTCACCGTCTTCCATTTATTCAACTATATTTCGAAAATCAGCGATCTGTGGAAATGTGTTTAGTGAACTCCAATCATAATAAGGTCGACATCTTCGGCCAACTGTTTCAACTATTCGCCATACAACCACAAAATAAGCGTTGTAGTTCTTGTTATTGGATGATAAGCGTACAAATCGACCACATCCAGCACGCAGTGAAGAAAACATAGCGACGGTGACATCCTCAAGCATTGGAAACCAACATTACTTGAGTAATTAACCAGATACCACTTGAAACACTCGAATCAAAAATTGGACCAATTCAGATAAACTTTTTTCCAAGAGAATCAATTTCAATTCCTTCCAGTGACTTTTTTTTGTGAATGCATACTCTGCGACTCATGGCGACCAAAATTTGTTTTACTCAGAAGTAACCATAATTTGTTGGATAGCTCAATATAAGGTTTGGCCAAAGTGGTATCTTCGTTTGGTATTGGCACTACATCATTCTAATTTTTCTCGATTGAGATTCAACATCCCAGTTCAACCGCTGGAAAATTGGTCAGAATTCCGACTGTTTTTTCAGCATTCTGGCTCAAGTGACATAACTGGCATAACATTTGTCAGGGATGTCCTTAATTGCCTCTCAGTCCATTTGGTAACCCTATATAATGGGTTAATTCTTGGTCATTGAAATTATACCTGGATTAGTCGAATCTTTTCTCCAATTACCAATTCTGTGATATTGTAGCATGATAGAAGTCGTGAAATTGCGCGTGATCGCACAGGGGCGAAACCATAGAGCTAGAGGGGGTGAAGATTAAATTCAGGGGGACGAAAATTCAAACACATCTTGATTCAGAATATTGTTATTTTTTCGTTAATTTAATATTTTAAATAACTTTTATTCAGGATTATTGGATGTTATATGATACGTGATGAGAATGATAAAATCAAATTAGTTATAGCAGTTCAACATTGTTGAAATTTCACGTTTTTCTGCAAGCAAATGTTTGGGTGGGCGAACTATAGTATATTTACCCTATTAGTGTTCAAAATAAGACAAGTGCGTCGATCATATGGAACCTAGAATCATGCTTCGATGGGAATATACGGGCGGCTCATCGGATTAGCCTTATCTCTTGCATTACCAGGTCAGAGCTTGCAACCATCAGAGCAGTTCAATGCAACGGAGCGGTAGGTTCGGCAGAAAAAGAATATGCTATGAAAAAACAACGCAAATAAATTTAAAAAATATCGCTTCGAATAAAATGCTTTGTTATTAAGATGCAATAAAATTGTTTGAAAGAAATGAACGTTTCATTAGAAACAAATGGATAATTTTGTGTATCATCAAACAAAATTCTCAAGTGAATTAAATAACAAGCTTACCTTGCATTAAAAAAGGATTCATTCAAACTGAACTAAATGGAGTTGTTAATTGAACATTTCATTTATTCATTTCCAACGTAAATTTGTTTAGCTCAAACAATTTAGTTTGGTTAAACTTACCATGATTATGGTTGTTACGGAGAATAACAGGAATGAGCTACCAACATGTTTGTTGTTTCAAACAAAGTCTTTATAAACGAAAAACGACCACAATATTAAGACACAAATAAATAATTTTTTTGTTTATTTTCAGCAACAATGTTGGTTGTATTGAACCAGGATTTTGTTTGTCACTATATCAAGCAGGAAAATTATTGAATGAAACCAAAATTTGATTTTTTTTGCTGATATTTTCTCTGCGTGCAGTTGGCGAGTGGAGCGGACAAGTTTCTCGGTTGAGAAAAAGAGATTATAACTACTAGAGGGAGCAAAGCGCTACTATTCACGGACTGAAACATGGGGTCTCGCTCTAGCATATTGCAGAGTCAGTGATATTCCAAACGAACAAACGACCTGTCAAAATACATGAATTTGACTCGTTTGGTATGACACTGACAAATAATAATTGTTCCAATTTCGACATTGTATCCCCTTACTTTGACATGTGTGTACCCGGTTGATTGAGCTTTGCAGCAAATTGACAACAGAGGGAGAGGGTCGTTTTTGTTCTAATTTTACGTCAGAATATTCCAGCTCATGATTGGTTGATTCTGACTTTTTGCGCCGAACGCAATGTTATTCACTGCACTGCAGGGACAGCGAAACCCTCTAAGAACGGTTGGTTTCAAAATCGTCCAGTGAAGGACGTTCGTTGGACCATTTTGGACAACGTCCAAATAACCGTTCAACAAACGTCCATCGTTGGACCCGTGTTGAACGATTTTGAAACAATTTTTTGGACGTCTCAGTGGAAATGATGTTTGGGAGTGTTGCTATATTTATAGGAAAATATTGTCTTTACTTTTGACAAATAAAATTATTATCGTTAAAAGAATAAAAATGATTACATTGAACAGAAATTGTTCGGCAAAGTAGAAGATTTGCCTTATACGTGGTTGATTAATTTTAACAACAATAAGCATAAGCATAAGAGATCGCCCGTAGGTGCTACTCCGTTATTAACCAGAACCAAATTAGGTTGCAAAATGTTCATTGGAAGAACATGCTTGGGAATAACATGATGAGCCACATTGTACAATTTATATTGATCCCGGCATGCTGATCAATACCGACGCCGGCCACGTCCGAATGTAGATCTTCTGGGAAAGCAAGTAATGTTAGTTCGATACATGTTGCTACTAGAGACCGAGGAATCCTCTGCATCTCCTCATGTATCACGGGAAGGGGAGAGTTGTTAGTAAGTATGCCAATAGCGTTAACAATTAACTCCAACTCCACACAGTCGACCGTTGGAGCATTGCCTAAAAAAGCTATTCCCATCTGCGTAACGGGCCGGACCACCGCCTATTGCGACACTATGTAGACTAACTTCGCTATTCCTTCTATACGATATATTTTTGGGTTGCAAACTACCGAGTCACAACACGTTATACAGACAAAGAGCTATGATAGCTCGAGATGCTACAAATCAACGAAAGTACCTCCTGTTTTCCATATCGGATTGTTTGCGAAACACCCGCATACGAACGATTATATCAAACATTGAAGGGAAATACAGAGGATTGTTAACCTGACGCACGGGCCTGCTAGCAACAACGGAACCTGAAACTAGACTCATTAAAACAGACGCGGTGAATTTTCAGTACGTATCGACCCACGATCATCGACACCAGTCAAATCAAAGTCCCATCGGAGCCGATCTCCGAACAACCATTCACCTCTACGACATTGTCTCCTCGGCTAGATCCGTTCGCACCCTCTCATTCTGCCACTATCAGCAGAAGGCCGACAGCACCCAGTCGTCGCCGGTCCAAGGACCAAATGCCATCAAAAGTGCCAGACTCGCGTGTAGGCATGAGATAGAATTGAAAGCTAACCAATGAACTTGACAGCAAAACATTTATTCTTCGTGCTGACATAACTGAAGGTAATTGCCAACCGATCCCCGATCCCTCTCGCGAATTGTCAATTCTCAAACCTTATACATGATTTGTCATCATTCCACTCACTTGTGTTTACCCTATGTACATTGAATGCTCTGTGGATCAGTTCCCCCGTAACAAACCCTTAACAAACACAGAAATTAGTGTGCTCAGTCCAAAGAAAAGTTGGCCGAACGGCGGATACGTGTTCCCTTACAGTGCCATCACATCAACGAACACCCAAAATTTACATGCGACAATATATCTGCAATCCCGAATATAAAAGAATTAAAACCTCTACTCATTAGCAATAAAAGAAGCAAAAAAACAGTTGAACATCCAAGGCGGCTTATGTTCAAAGATAGCACCGCGCCGATGAAACACCCAATAAAAATAGGTGACAAGGGACGCGGATGAAAAAAGCTGAGCACCGACCGGCTGGTTTGCCACCTATTTTTCGAGCGAACAATTTTGGGGCGACACCTGGTAGTCGCTAGTCGCCGGTGCAACGCCAATTATTTCAATATGCCAATTTTTCTTTGAAGAACCATTTTCACTATTTTTAGAATGTACACTGTTTCTAGATGTTTTCTGTGCACTTTTATTGTCCTTTCATCGGGAATCGACGGCCCGTAATGCGGGGAAAAGATTTTTTTTCATTTGCCGGAATTCGATTTTCACAAACTGTCACCACTCGCATCAGTCGAAAATAAGCCGAAAAATGCGTTTATAAGCCACTTCACTTTGTATAATCGTTAAATTGCACCGTTAGTCACACGTTCGATAACCGGGAGGCAGTAAACTGTGCCGAAAATGTTGAAAATTAACCAACTCGAAGAGAGCTACGAGAGTCAACCGCTCGCGACGAAGATACACACTCGAATCATTAATTTTAACAACAATAAGACAAACCATAAACTAATTTTTTTCAGAAAATGGCTTCATCAAACCTTACTAAACACCCATGACATAATGCATCTCAATGTAACAAAGCGTGCTTCGCCTCATGAGTAGGGCCGGAAAGCCAACTATCAATATTCACTTCGAGGGATAATATCCAGCTGCGCTGGTATTGTGCCGTTCTGACGTTTGAATTGGGAGGAAAATAAATCGTTTACACGATTAATTGGGAGGAAAACAACCGCTTCTGGGCTTAAGGGGAAGGCGGTAGTATTAAAATGTGAGATTTTCAGCCCCCTGCTAGGCAGCCATTTTGTCCTAGCCAACATCTGCCTTTGTTCAAATCAAAACAACCCAATGCTATTGCACAGGCGACATGGGCCTAGATGCAGCTAGGCCCACATATGTTGACTACTGTCAAAGTCTGTATATCTCCATAGAGGATGACAGGAGTGACACCCTCCTGGAGATTTTAGTCTCAAACGTCTGATCACTGAGAACTGATATCTCATAGGTTTTTCGATTGATGGCACCGACACCGCGTCGGTGTTTTGCACTGGAACGGTGTCAATGGAACACTCCAACGCAGATCGAGTGCAGGCTTGAATGTGTGAGTGTAGTTGTCCGAGCTGTCATTAAACAGCTGATGTTTGTTTATTTAATAAAAATGTAGTATTTTAGTAACTTATACCAATTGTTGCTGTGATTTAAGCGGAATGTGTGTTTAAACAACTTTAAATGAGGTAATAATTAGTTCAAGTACTGTGGTTGTAGACATTAACCTTTGCGTCCCCGTGATACTTTTCACTCATCAATTCAGGTGCTCAATTTCAACGGATTTCAACCAACCCACTTACAAACAATCGGGAATTCATTCAAGTTTGTTTGGTTGTATACATTGGTCAGATCAGATAACCGGTTCCGGATTTATACGGAAATTCCGTAGGGTCTGTCCGAGGGTCATTTAAGTTATTTTGTTTAATTTTGCAATGTCTAGCTTTAAGTCTGGTATTATTATAACCCGTACATGATCAAAACTTATATGCAAACTATTCGAAGTCATTTTAGGATGCTAATGGCCATATCCGGGCATCCTGGAACCGGTTCCGGGGGACCTAGTAAATCCGAAATTCGCTATCTTCACAAAAAGACATATCACGCAAATTGGATGCTCATAGACTATTCCTGGACCTTTTCGGAAGCATCCAGGTCATCCAAGAACCGATTCCGAGAGATTTTCTGGAACCGATTTCCGGAAACAGCAAGCCTTGTCTATGAAATAACTGAAAGAACATATAACTGTCATACGGCACATCAAATTATATCAGCTTGATGATGTATGAACAATGCCGTCTTGTTGCAGGTCATCTGGACATACAGGGACACTTTACGACCGACTCCGGATGTTTCGGAATCCGGTTCTTCGGACCAAAAAATTTTGGCGAATATGCCTGTCATGCGGCACAAGAAATTATATCAGCTGAATGATCTATGAACAATGCAATCCTGTTTTGGGTCATCTGTGCATACGAGGACACCTTATGACCGGTTTCGGATATTCCGGAATTCGGTTCTTCGGACCAAACATTTTTGGCGACATCAAATTACATCAGTTTGATGATTTATGAACATTGTGATCACGTTGTGTGTCATCAAGCCACAAGGGGACACTTTGAAACCGGTTCCGGATGTTCCGGAATCCGGTTCTTCGGAGCATTTTTGGTGAATATGCCTATCATGCGGCACATCAAATTACATTAATTTGATGATCTATGAACATTGCGATCACGTGGTTTGTCATCCGGCCACAAGGGGGCACTTTTCGACCAGTTCCGGATGTTTCGGAATCCGGTTCTTCGGACCAAACATTTTTGATGAATATGCCTGTCATGCGGATCAGAAAATTATATCAGTTTAATAATCTATGAACAATGCAATCCTGGTTTAGGTCATCTAGACATACGGGTACACTTTACGACCGGTTTCGGATATTCCGGAATCCGGATCTTCGGACCAAACATTTTTCGTGAATATGCCTGTCATGCAGCACATCCAATTACATCAGCATGTTGATCAAAGAACGATGCAATCACGTTTGATGTAATTTGGATAGGCTGAGACATTTTAAGACCGGTTCCGGTTATTCCGTGCTCCGGTTCTTTGGACCAAACATTTTTGGTGAATATATCTGTCATACGGCACATCAAATTACATCAGCTTGACGATTTGTGAGAAATATGTTGGACATGCGGTACATCAAACAACATCAGCTTGATATGTGGAACATTAATTTTGACGTAGGACTTACGTCTTTCTTTACTATACTGGGTGTCATTTCAAAATTTTCAAAACGGATGCGTTACGTACACTTTGAACCTTAATAACTTTTCTCCTACTAAAGGAATTACTAATTTTGTTTCATAAATCGAAAGGAAAACGTTCAACGCTTGCTATTGATACCTTTTTTGCTATGTAAAACTTGTTTAAAAAGTTCAAAAACTACTTTTAATGCGAATCAACATTAATGCTAGAACCTATAAATATGGGTGTCACAGTTTTTCTTAAAGCCAGACGTGTCTAAGCCACAGAGCAGAAAACACGTACGTGTGCTGTTCAACGAGAAGCTGCATTTTAACCACCAACCAAATCATAGCTACTGCCTTATCGTTGCCAACCAAGAACTGTCGTCGCCCTGCGTGAAATTCATCGCTCTCAGAAGTGGACAGAGTTACTAATTCGCAAGCTGCTCTTCCAGTGCCTGGTCTGTGAGATTGCACAGCATTTCAAAACCGATCTACTCTTCCGGAGCTCAGCCGTAATGGCCCTCTAAGAAGCCAGCGAGGCCTGCCTGGTTAGTTTGTTGGAAGATACCAATCTGTGCGCTATCCATACCAAGCGAATAATCATCATGCCGAGCGGGAAACGGCGAAATAATATTCACAACAAACGGTTCTTATTAGGACCACAAAATCGTTCTCAGAAGAATTACAATTGAAATTTCCATTTCGTGCTTTGGAAAATAACTTCCCTCTTATCGGGCTAGTTATTTGTATAATAATATCCGAAAAATGTACGATAAAACTAATAAACTGACCAATTGGACGGAAGCAAGAAAATACCTACAAAAATTTGAGTCAGAAAAGTGACATTGACGGAAAAATGCTTCGATCGTTTCTAAGTGTTTGGCAGCTGAAGTTGCCGATTTGTTTTCCAACGTCAATTATTTGCGCTGTGCTGTACGGAACAAACAGATTTTTGCGCGATTCGTTGGGAAATAATTAAAACAATTGTGTTGTAGATTCCGTAGATTTTACCGTAAATTTTGATTGATTTTGTAGAAGCATTAATTAGCCTGCTTTGATTGGTGGTTTTTGCAAATCTTTCAAGAACATTAGTGAATGTGGCAACCCTGCTACTAAGCGAAAGCCACACCAAAAAGAATGATGAAAATATTTCCATTTGTCGCACAAAAGGATGGACTTCCATCTGCACTAAGAAGTTTATAAAAGAGATCGCATTGCGATATACAATGCTCATTCGATGTGAGCTGCGAAAGGGGAATGTTCGTGTATGTACGCAGCAGAAGCGAATTCGGGCAAGGTTCGAATCGTTAGAAAGGATTCTCGTCTGGTATCACCAACAATAGTTATTTGCAAACCGTTCTTTTTAGGATGAAAACATAATGGAGAAAGAATTGAATTAGAAAGTTCCATTTAATAACTTGGATTGAGTTTGCGCCTATCAAGTCTGCTGTACTTTATCAGTGACACATGTAAACCAATGTTTATCGAATTAATCTACAAACCCGTAGGTTTTTGCAAATCATTCAAGAACATTAGTGAATGTGGCAACCCTGCTACTAAGCGAAAGCCACACCAAAAAGAATGATGAAAATATTTCCATTTGCGCACAAAAGGATGGACTTCCATCTGCACTAAGAAGTTTATAAAAGAAATCGCATTGCGATATACAATGCTCATTCGATGTGAGCTGCGAAAGGGGAATGTTCGTGTATGTACGCAGCAGAAACGAATTCGGGCAAGGTTCGAATCGTTAGAAAGGATTCTCGTCTGGTATCACCAAAAATAGTTATCTGAAAACCGTTCTTTTTAGGATGAAAACATAATAGAGAAAGAATTGAATTAAAAAGTTCCATTTAAGAGCATGTTCAGGAGTGTTTCAGTTTTAGATTTAAAATTTTGACAGTTCTATAATATAAAACTGAAAATTCTAAAACTGGAACTTTCTGTCCCCAGCAGCAGTTTTAGCGGGTGTTCTGTTCAGTTTAAAATTCATGTCTCGCCATGCCTTCAGCGTTACTGCATTCAAATTTATTTTCCTCCAGTCTATCGGGCCTAAGTGTCTGTGCTGAAAACTTTGCATGTATTTAAAGCACAGTTCTAAACGTGTTTTATAATCAGCAACAAATAGAACGGCGTCGTATAATAGTTTTAAATTTTGAAACAAAACTGTTCGAAATAATAAAACAAAACGCTCTGCTGGGGATGTGAATGTTTCAGTTCCAGTTCTACTTCGAAACTCCTATATAAAATAAAACGCTCCTGAACATGCCCTAATAACTTGGATTGAGTTATTATGGCATGTTCAATTCTTCTGTACATGTACCAGTGATTCATATAAGCAAATGTTTATCAAATTAATCTACAAACCCGAAGGTTTTTGCAAGTCCTAGAAAATCAGTGAATGTGGCAATCTCATTCGACATGAAATTTCCAGTAAACATTCATTCAAAAAGTGCATTGGCTCAAATTATCTATGAATGTCATATGATATGCCCAAGTTTAGTCCTACGTCAACACCGCGGTTATGTCCCGGACATTACCCACTCCTAGTTTTTTAGCATTGATTTGGCTACTTGCACGTACCGTTCAGCTAATCCGTTTGCTCTGGGGAAATGGGGACTTGAAGTTTGATGTTAAAACCCCAATTTATTACAAAATTGACGAAAATCAGCAGAAACGTACTGAGGAGCATTGTCTGTTTCTAAAACTTGGGGAATACCATGAACTGAGAACCATTTCTTCAACTGTTTGATGGTCTTTTTGGATGTTCATACTATGTTGCGTTTCGGCTTCGCCTCTTCAGAAACCGACACTAACGTATTGTCGGAATAGATTAGCGCCGGCTTGACGCAAATCCCTTAAAACTAAAACACACTATGTGTTTCAATCAAACGACAGATCAAACGTGATGTCCCGTTCGAACAGGAGTTCTGTTTATGCCGATGAGACACAAGTGAAGCCGAAACTTGTCTTGGCTTAGCAGGCCTATGCGAAAGCACTATGCTATATTTCACCCTAAGGAGGAAAATTTGGTAAAAACCAAAATTTCTCACTAGGGTGAAAATTTGTTGGTAAAAACCAGTCTTTGTACAGGAGGGCACAAATCCTTATTTCATACTATGTTGCGTTTCGGCTTCGCCTCTTCAGAAACCGACACTAACGTATTGTCGGAATAGATTAGCGCCGGCTTGACGCAAATCCCTTAAAACTAAAACACACTATGTGTTTCAATCAAACGACTGATCAAACGTGATGTCCCGTTCGAACAGGAGTTCTGTTTATGCCGATGAGACACAAGTGAAGCCGAAACTTGTCTTGGCTTAGCAGGCCTATGCGAAAGCACTATGCTATATTTCACCCTAAGGAGGAAAATTTGGTAAAAACCAAAATTTCTCACTAGGGTGAAAATTTGTTGGTAAAAACCAGTCTTTGTACAGGAGGGCACAAATCCTTATTTCATACTATGTTGCGTTTCGGCTTCGCCTCTTCAGAAACCGACACTAACGTATTGTCGGAATAGATTAGCGCCGGCTTGACGCAAATCCCTTAAAACTAAAACACACTATGTGTTTCAATCAAACGACTGATCAAACGTGATGTCCCGTTCGAACAGGAGTTCTGTTTATGCCGATGAGACACAAGTGAAGCCGAAACTTGTCTTGGCTTAGCAGGCCTATGCGAAAGCACTATGCTATATTTCACCCTAAGGAGGAAAATTTGGTAAAAACCAAAATTTCTCACTAGGGTGAAAATTTGTTGGTAAAAACCAGTCTTTGTACAGGAGGGCACAAATCCTTATTTCATACTATGTTGCGTTTCGGCTTCGCCTCTTCAGAAACCGACACTAACGTATTGTCGGAATAGATTAGCGCCGGCTTGACGCAAATCCCTTAAAACTAAAACACACTATGTGTTTCAATCAAACGACTGATCAAACGTGATGTCCCGTTCGAACAGGAGTTCTGTTTATGCCGATGAGACACAAGTGAAGCCGAAACTTGTCTTGGCTTAGCAGGCCTATGCGAAAGCACTATGCTATATTTCACCCTAAGGAGGAAAATTTGGTAAAAACCAAAATTTCTCACTAGGGTGAAAATTTGTTGGTAAAAACCAGTCTTTGTACAGGAGGGCACAAATCCTTATTTCATACTATGTTGCATTTCGGCTTCGCCTCTTCAGAAACCGACACTAACGTATTGTCGGAATAGATTAGCGCCGGCTTGACGCAAATCCCTTAAAACTAAAACACACTATGTGTTTCAATCAAACGACTGATCAAACGTGATGTCCCGTTCGAACAGGAGTTCTGTTTATGCCGATGAGACACAAGTGAAGCCGAAACTTGTCTTGGCTTAGCAGGCCTATGCGAAATATAGCATAGTTTTTGGATGTTGTTTCTGGCATTTGTTTTATGTCGAAAAACCCAGAATAGCTGTCGACAAGGAGAAGATATTCCTTTCCTTTAAAATGGAAAAGGTCTGAAGCAACTCTTTCGAACGGAAGACCTGGGATATCCTTCAGGAGAATGGTATTTTTTGTGTTATTACGTTGATGACGTTGGCAAATCGTACAGGCTTCTACCATATCCATCTGTCACTACCCATGCCTATCCAAAACAACACTTGTCTTGCTCTACACTGAAAAAAAATCAAACGTTAATTCTATTTGCTTCAAACCGCTTAAAATTCATATTAAGAAGAAATGCTATTGTTATCACGCGCATACATACCTTCTATGTTTCAACTGTATAAACTATCGGTAATCGAACGCCTTTGAGTATAGACGTGTTTTTACGGTCCGCAGTTATTTGTATTTATTTATCTTTCTACCGTCGCGCGTGTGTTCAATCCTATTAAACAACGGTTATCATAATGAGCTGCAGTGTGACATCTTGTAATATCAGCGATGATCGTTTCTTGTGGCAGTGTGAATTCTGCAGAAAATGTTATCATGCAGCTTGTGTAGGAGTCCAGCGAAATCAAGAATTTATCTCGCACTTCATGATTCCCCTGTGTGCAGATTGCCAGCATAATCTAAAGGTAGGCATAGACACACGAAAAGTGCTGTACCAACAGGAAAAATTATTTGAATCTATAACTACGCAAACGGACTGCAACTTACAAATAGCAGCCGACATAAAAAACTAGGAGTGGGTAATGTCCGGGACATAACCGCGGTGTTGACGTAGGACTAAACTTGGGCATATCATATGACATTCATGGATAATTTGAGCCAATGCACTTATTGAATGAATGTTTACTGGAAATTTCATGTCGAATGAGATTGCCACATTCACTGATTTTCTAGGACTTGCAAAAACCTTCGGGTTTGTAGATTAATTTGATAAACATTTGCTTATATGAATCACTGGTACATGTACAGAAGAATTGAACATGCCATAATAACTCAATCCAAGTTATTAGGAGTTTCAAAGTAGAACTGGAACTGAAACATTCACATCCCCAGCAGAGCGTTTTGTTTTATTATTTCGAACAGTTTTGTTTCAAAATTTAAAACTATTATACGACGCCATTCTATTTGTTGCTGATTATAAAACACGTTTAGAACTGTGCTTTAAATACATGCAAAGTTTTCAGCACAGACACTTAGGCCCGATAGACTGGGGGAAAATAAATTTGAATGCAGTAACGCTGAAGGCATGGCGAGACATGAATTTTAAACTGAATAGAACACCCGCTAAAACTGCTGCTGGGGACAGAAAGTTCCAGTTTTAGAATTTTCAGCTTTATATTATAGAACTGTCAAAATTTTAAATCTAAAACTGAAACACTCCTGAACATGCTCTTAAATGGAACTTTTTAATTCAATTCTTTCTCTATTATGTTTTCATCCTAAAAAGAACGGTTTTCAGATAACTATTTTTGGTGATACCAGACGAGAATCCTTTCTAACGATTCGAACCTTGCCCGAATTCGTTTCTGCTGCGTACATACACGAACATTTCCCTTTCGCAGCTCACATCGAATGAGCATTGTATATCGCAATGCGATTTCTTTTATAAACTTCTTAGTGCAGATGGAAGTCCATCCTTTTGTGCGCAAATGGAAATATTTTCATCATTCTTTTTGGTGTGGCTTTCGCTTAGTAGCAGGGTTGCCACATTCACTAATGTTCTTGAATGATTTGCAAAAACCTACGGGTTTGTAGATTAATTCGATAAACATTGGTTTACATGTGTCACTGATAAAGTACAGCAGACTTGACAGGCGCAAACTCAATCCAAGTTATTAAATGGAACTTTCTAATTCAATTCTTTCTCCATTATGTTTTCATCCTAAAAAGAACGGTTTGCAAATAACTATTGTTGGTGATACCAGACGAGAATCCTTTCTAACGATTCGAACCTTGCCCGAATTCGCTTCTGCTGCGTACATACACGAACATTCCCCTTTCGCAGCTCACATCGAATGAGCATTGTATATCGCAATGCGATCTCTTTTATAAACTTCTTAGTGCAGATGGAAGTCCATCCTTTTGTGCGACAAATGGAAATATTTTCATCATTCTTTTTGGTGTGGCTTTCGCTTAGTAGCAGGGTTGCCACATTCACTAATGTTCTTGAAAGATTTGCAAAAACCACCAACCAAAGCAGGCTAATTAATGCTTCTACAAAATCAATCAAAATTTACGGTAAAATCTACGGAATCTACAACACAATTGTTTTAATTATTTCCCAACGAATCGCGCAAAAATCTGTTTGTTCCGTACAGCACAGCGCAAATAATTGACGTTGGAAAACAAATCGGCAACTTCAGCTGCCAAACACTTAGAAACGATCGAAGCATTTTTCCGTCAATGTCACTTTTCTGACTCAAATTTTTGTAGGTATTTTCTTGCTTCCGTCCAATTGGTCAGTTTATTAGTTTTATCGTACATTTTTCGGATATTATTATACAAATAACTAGCCCGATAAGAGGGAAGTTATTTTCCAAAGCACGAAATGGAAATTTCAATTGTAATTCTTCTGAGAACGATTTTGTGGTCCTAATAAGAACCGTTTGTTGTGAATATTATTTCGCCGTTTCCCGCTCGGCATGATGATTATTCGCTTGGTATGGATAGCGCACAGATTGGTATCTTCCAACAAACTAACCAGGCAGGCCTCGCTGGCTTCTTAGAGGGCCATTACGGCTGAGCTCCGGAAGAGTAGATCGGTTTTGAAATGCTGTGCAATCTCACAGACCAGGCACTGGAAGAGCAGCTTGCGAATTAGTAACTCTGTCCACTTCTGAGAGCGATGAATTTCACGCAGGGCGACGACAGTTCTTGGTTGGCAACGATAAGGCAGTAGCTATGATTTGGTTGGTTTGGCAGCTTCTCGTTGAGCAGCACACGAACGTGTTTTCTGCTCTGTGGCTTAGACACGTCTGGCTTTAAGAAAAACTGTGACACCCATATTTATAGGTTCTAGCATTAATGTTGATTCGCATTAAAAGTAGTTTTTGAACTTTTTAAACAAGTTTTACATAGCAAAAAAGGTATCAATAGCAAGCGTTGAACGTTTTCCTTTCGATTTATGAAACAATATTAGTAATTCCTTTAGTAGGAGAAAAGTTATTAAGGTTCAAAGTGTACGTAACGCATCCGTTTTGAAAATTTTGAAATGACACCCAGTATAGTAAAGAAAGACGTAAGTCCTACGTCAAAATTTCAATTCAATCGTTGACTTATTCGAAAATGTTGAGCTGCAGCTTAAAGAATCAGTGGCGAATGTGAACATAAACACATCGTCGCAAGTGGCAAATGCTGTATCGGCACTATCGCAGGCCATTGACAGTAATTCTTTTAATAAGGCCGATGAGCTGGTCACGCTGAAAAACCATATCACATCACTATTCAACATATCTATGGGATCCACAAAAAACACATTGAAGAGTATGTAAATGATCTCACTGCCGATTTGACCAGAGAATTGAAAAAAATCTGCAGCGAAGTTCAGAACTTGAGCACCCTTACCATAGATATGGCAGCTCATTGTAATGAACACTACCTGAGTGAATCGCGTCCTACACGTGAAGTTTTAGACGAAGTGAAAATTATAACAAATTCAGTTGGCAGTGACATTCTCAAAGAAGTACAATCTCTTGCCGGCTCAATTAACACTTTGGATAGCAGTATACGCGATGCTTGTTTGCCACCAGCGGGCCCCAGCTTGATGGACGAATTAAATGCCCAATCAACAAAATCGGGTGACTCAGGTCACCGTTCCACTGCCGAAGCCACTGAAGGGTGGCGCTTTTTGGGTTCGAAGAAAGTGTGGCGCTCTGACTGGACGGAGTACGACACACGTAATCAGCGTAGAATTCAACAGCAAAAGAAGAAAGATAGGGCGATGGCACGAAGAAAAGCTAATAAAAAGCAGTTGCATCGGGTAATAAATGATCGCAATAAAAACAGACACCAACGTAGCCGTAATACTAATGAGACAAATAAACATCAGATATCCAGAAGCGGTTATTATAACTATAACCTCAATGACAACAACAATAGCAACAATAATCGTAACAACAATCGCAACAACAATAGCAGCAATAATCGCAACAACAACAACAATACGCAATGCGGTCGTCCAACAGCTGGCAACTCTCTTCCCCGGGATAAGGATCTACTTGCGGCGGCAAGGGTGCAATTCTCTAGGCCTCCGTTTGAAAATCAGCGTGGTATCAGGTTTCAACGTGGTGAAACACTGAATCCATACCCGGTTGTACATCAATTTAACTCAACTTCCGCACCAGATAGGTTTTTAACCCCCGTCCTGACGAATTCCTTTTCTCAGCGCTGTTCAGCTTGTTCCTGTGAGCATTCGTGTTTTCGTCCAACCTAACGCACTCTTCAGAGGCAGACCATGACGAACCGGTTATGGATGAAAACGGATCAATAGTTTTGCATGATATTTCTAAGTATGACAAATTGCCATTAACTTTATCAGAAACGCTTTCAGATATTTTGATATATTGTCAAAATTTTAATCGTATGCAGAGCGCATCTAAAATGAGTAAAATCTATAGTAATGTATTGAGCTCCTCTTATTCTGTTATTTTAGGCACTGAAACAAGTGGGAACGATAGCATAAAAAGATGGGTGGGTAATGTCAGAGACATAACCGGAGTGAAGTAGAATACACTTTAGACCGGTAAATTCTGCTCTAGAATAAGCAATTTCTATGCGACTTTGTCGACTTTAGCACATTCATAGTTGATTTGGAGTATTTTTGGAATTATCAAGTTGACAATTTGCAACATTCTTTGAAAATATTGTTGAACTTTTATGAATGAAGGCACGCAAACGAGCGTTTGACCGTCGTCCTACTACCAGCATCAGAGAAGTAGCAGATCAGCATTTTTCGCTACATGGCCTGTACCAAACAAACCGCTCGTAAGTCCACCGGAGGAAAGGCTCCCCGCAAGCAGTTGGCAACAGCCCCCTGGCAACCCTATACCATCATATGGAGTTTGACAGCGACCGACATATATGGGGTGTTATAGCTATAAAGCCCCAAACAAAGAATTATGTTCGGCACTATGCTCGATATTCAAGCATTCCACACGACGTTTTGCATCTTGTGGGATGATTTAATAATTTAATTTAATTGACATTTTGTAACTAAATACAGCTTCTAATCATTCGGTTCAAAATCAATGTTTTGCCTTTCATGGCAGTGATGCTGGCTGTACAGAGACGTCGTCCTTGACAGGGGGCTGGTTGGCAACGAAGGCCGTGTAAAAGTGCCCCAGTCACGGTTGGCGTTAAGAAGCCTCATCGCTACCGAACAGAAACAGTCGCCCTGCGAAAAATTCACAGCTATCAGAAATCGAGCGGGCCTAAATTGTGACCCAAAATAAACCACAAACCAACCAAAGTTCTTTTCAGGACCAGCCAATTATAAAGTATTATTATTATAAATGAAATTTTCCATTGCCTTACAACCTCCCTCCCCCTTTCCACCCGGCTTGAATAACTATCAATCTTGATGATGCTGTGCGGCGGGGGCACTAGTTTTTATTATAGTGGAAAATTTAGGTTTGCGCGTTTTTCCCAAAAGTTTTTTAGCTGTGCGTTTTCAAGGAAGTTGTAGTTGAATTCAAAATAAAATAGTTTATTTCTATTGTCAGAGATGGACCTTCCAACGAAAACTAGTCTGGCTCGCTCTGAATCGAATTGTATGGACCAACCACTGCTTTCACAAAATCTGTTATTTTCAGTAATTGAACATTCTACACAACTAGTCACAACTATTTCCAATCAGCGCAAAAATCGAAGATTTTCATTCAGTACAATAGCAGATTTTCACTTTTAGAAAAACATTCTGGCCGAAACGGAGCACCTATATCGAAACGTTAGAAAACGTTCGATTTTTGTAAATTGAATCATTACACTAACCTGTCTACAAATCACACAAATAACTTTTTTATTTTGTGCCATTCTACTTGAAAGCGACGGTATTGTTCACAGGCTCACTTACCATCCAACGCCCTTGGCAAGCCACTTTCTGATGCTTGTAATAACAAAATTTCAATTTCATTCTTTGTCGATAAATTGATGGCCCTGAAAAGGACCTTTTGTTTGGGCAGTGTTCGGAATTTACTTGGAGCTGGTGTATATGGTAATAGTTTTGGTGCCATCGAAGACGGCGTGATTGGCCAACTCTTCTAGCAGCAGCAAACGGACGACGGTTTGAATTTTGCGGGCGATGCTGCAAACGAACTGCTGCATGCTGATGCTGCAAACGAACTGATCGTGAACAACAGCATGCTGAGTTTTTATACCTGACTACAGCACAATGTAAGCTCGTCCTTTTTTGTGTTGTCCTCAATATGTGTTTTTCGTAGCTCCACCCCTTCGTTGGTCGACCACATATTTTTGATAAAGAACTAAATTGAAATTGTGTTTTCAATACGGAGGTTATCGAACACTCAGGGTAAAAAGAGTAATGTAATACGGTACCTTGGTAAAATGTTTGAGAAATGAAACCTTTTTTGAATGCACCTAGTAAACACGAAACTGTAAACAAACAAACAAATGATAACTTTTTCTTTTGTGAAATACGTGAAATCGACGATATTGTTCACAAGTAGCTCACTTGCCATCGAACGCTCTTGGCAAGCTACTTTCGGATGCTTGTAATAACAAAACTTCAATTCGATTCTTTGTTGATAAATGGCCCGTACCAAACAAACCGCTCGTAAGTCCACCAGAGGAAAGCCTCCCCGCAAGCAGTAAGCAATGAAGGTCGTGTAAAAGTACCCCAGTCACGGTTGGCGTTAGGAAGCCTCATCACTACTGAACAGAAACTGTCGCCCTGCGAGAAATTCACAGCTATCAGCAATCGAGCAGGCCTAAATTGTGACCCAAAATAAACCACAAACCAACAAGTTCTTTTCAGGACCAGCCAATTATATTCCAGTAAGATATAAATGAAATTTTCGTTTTCCATTGCCTTACAACCTCTTTCCTCCCGGCTTGAATTACTATCAATCTTGATGATGCTGTGCGGCGGGGCACAGGCAGTTTCCATTATAGTGGAAAATTTAGGTCTGCGCGTTTTTCCCAAAAGTTTTTTAGCTGTGCTGTTTTCAAGGAAGTTGTAGTTGAATTCAAAATAAAATAGTTTATTTCTATTGTCAGAGGTGGACCTTCCAACGAAAACTAGTCTGGCTCGCTTAGAATCGAATTGTATGGACCAACCACTGCTTTCACAAAATCCGTTATTTTCAGTAATTGTACATTCTACAGAATTAGTCACAACTATTTCCAATCAGCGCAAAAATCGAAGGTTTTCATTCAATGCAACAGCAGATTTTCACGTTTGAAAAAACAGGCAGCATTCTGGCCGAAAATTTTGAAACGGAGCACCTATATCGAAACGTTAGAAAACGTTCGATTTGTGTAAATTGAATCATTACACTAAACTGTCTATAAATCACAAATAACTTTTGATTTTGTGCCATTCTCGTGAAAGCGACGGTATTGTTCACAACTGGCTCACTTACCATCCAACGCTCTTGACAAGCTGATGCTTGTAATAACAAAACTTCAATTTCATTCTTTGTCGATAAATTGATGGCCTTGAAAAGGGCCTTTTGTTTGGGCAGTGTTCGAAATTTACTTGGTGCTGGTGTATATGGTAACAGTTTTGGTTTCATCGAAGACGGCGTGCTTGGCCATCTCTTCTGACAGCAGCAAACGGACGGCGGTTTGAATTTTGCGGGCGATGCTGCAAACGAACTGCTGTATGCTGATGCTGGAAACGAACTGAGCGTGAGCAACAGCATGCTGAGTTTTTATACCTGACTACAGCACAATGTAAGCTCGTCCTTTTTTGTGTTGTCCTCAATATGTGTTCTTCGTAGCTCCACACCTTTGTTGGCCGACCACATATTTTTGATAAAGAACAAAATTGAAATTGTGTTTCCACTACGGAGATTATCGAACACTCAGGGTAAAGAGAGTAATGTAATACGGCACCTTGGTAAAATGTTTGAGAATTGAAACCTTTTTTGAATGCGTCTAGTAAAAATGTTTTCCACTTCACACCAGTTTGTTTCTGACCATATTTGCAATTTGCGTACTGAAATAAATCATAATTTAGGGTTTAACATAAATTGCTCTCCAGGGAGAAACAGTCCATGAAACAGAAAATGCAAACTTATTCTTTGAAATGATTTTGGTGGCCCTGAAAAGGGCCTTTTTTATAATGATACAAGTGAGTTCTACCTTTTCAACTTCCAAATCCATACAAAGTGCGTCCCTGCCGCTTCAGAGTATAGACGACATTCATTGCCGTTTTGCGCTTGGCGTGTTCAGTGTAGGTCACGGCATCTCGGATGACATTTTCTTGCACACCATCATCATTCGTAGATTAAATCGAAGATGCATTTTACACCACCACGACGAGCCAGACGCCGAATGGCGGATTTGGTGATTCCCTGCATTTTATCACGAAGAACCTTGCGATGACGCTTGGTACGGGAACGCAAACATGATACCGCTCATTGTACCATCCGGACGAGCATGTTGCTCGTGTGGTAAGCGAGCACCCACTGATACAAAACAAGCTCGCGTGACCTGTATATATAACATTCCCGTATGTAATGAAACGCTTACATGCTCCTTTTTGACGGCTCTGCGTGGGATATAGGGATATGCTGGCAACTTGCGCATTTTCCTCGCTGTTTTCTGAAAATCCTTGTTTTGGTTTATTTATAGTAGTCGCAGTAATTCCGAAATTTAATACGAAATACGTGCACAAATTTCCGATCAGATAGTGCAAAAATATTGCGATTTCGTCCAGTAGAACGGAAAATATTCGCATTTCAAATCTGGGAAAATTTCTCAACTGAAATTTTTGAAACGGGACCCCATATTGAAACGTTAGAAGTATTCTACTTCAAAAATATATGAAAAACGTGTGTAAACATTTGAATTAATATACGAAAAACATTAGAGCCGCCACACCAACCTATCCCAACTATCCGTCAAATCGATTCCGGAACCGGTTCGAAATCCTGGATGGATTCAGCATGGAATCTAGCTCAAAGAAAACAACCGATTCCGACTCTATCGGTTGACGCATTTGAGCTGGAATTCATGCTGGAAGTCCGAATCGGTTCCGGACTAGTTTGACTGGGTAGAGGAATAACCGCTGTCAATTCTGTCGAACTCAGCTACAAAAAAACATGACGACAGTAGCGCACCTAGTTTAGATATCCAAGCTACCTTCGAAACCGTTAGAGATTTTACACAAGTTGAATGCTGAAGATGGACGTCTGTTCTCTGTGGTGACACCGTGCTGGTACTCGAAAAATCCGCACACGGCCACCGCTGCCGAAAATACATAGCGTCTACCGCTTAGAGTAGCGTCCAGACCTAGGGGCAGATCACTTGTGATGCATTTTTAAAAATCAGCGAAATTAAATGCATTTATTTCCATCAAAATAGAAATTCATAATGTATTTTGCGTTGCGTGCAATGTTGTTTGCGTTGCGTGTAAGACGTCAAAACCCTACAGAAAAACTAGCCCTACATTTAACAAAACGTCGAACAAAGTGGATCAGCGTAGGACGTTTGTTAAACAAACTTTTCTGCGAGGCAGTGCAGAGCTGATGCAAAAATGGAAATTAAATGCATTTTTTTTAATTTGATGCAAATTTGTTATACATTCTTAGAGTGATCTGCCCCTAGGTCCAGACGCTGCAGCCATGATCTTACCCGTTCGACATAAGAACAAAAGCTGATTCAAACGTGTACGCGTCACCTCTATTTATAAACTAACCGTATATGGTTTAGTCACTTAGGTGCGAGTGTGTGCAAATGCAAACGTTGCCGAAAATCGATAGCGCTTATTGCATCGCCCGGAGACGATGTTGCTCGTATGGGATATTAGCAACAACTGATTTAAACGGACATGCGTCGCTTCTATTTATAACTTTTCGTGTTTGATTGAGCGACTAAGGTGCCCTCTAATGACGGCTGTATCTGAGAAATCTGCCTCACGAATGGTAATTTTCCCGTTTTTCGTGAACTTTTTATTTATACCAATTTTCAAAAGTCTACTTTTATTGGGGAGATATTAAATTATTACCAATATTTAAGTTAGGTGTTTCTGGATCTGTTGGTGTATGAATGATTAAAATCCATCTAGTAATATCGGAGTTATAAGCGTGCAAACCTTACATAGTTTCGTTACATGGGAGATAGTTTAGATTTTAGAATGACACCTAGCCCCAGATAGTGGAGTAAGACATTTTTAATGTCAAAACAATGTAGGTAAGCATTTTCATCATTTCCATGAAGTAAAATAATGTACACATGTCAGTATAATTGACCATTCGTTTTTGATTGTTTCTTACAGTGTGAAAACATTTTGCATAAAATCAAATCCCATGGCCAGCTAGCTATAGGGGCCCATATTATTGGCTCGAATCAAAACTCGTCGAAATGTCAATTGACGATAGGTTCATCCGGAGTGTTCATTTGTGTTTACATTTTGCTAGCGTTGCCAATTTTATTTTGTGTTCACCATCCAATGTGGCTACGCCACATCGCTTTTGCGCGTGCTGTCCGACTTCGCTACCGCTCAGTCGGACTTAAACTAGGAATAGCCCCTATGTTTGAGTAAGCTGGGCAAACGAGTGGATCACAGATTCGCTTGCTTCCGACGGCGGGTCGGTGGCCACCTCGCCCGGCGGATCCTCAGCGGCTTTGCGCCGCTTCGGTTCCTTGGCCTCGGTTGTGCTGCTAAGCCGCATCGAAATAGTATCCCTTAAACATTCTAACTTGAATCGGTTGTGTCACCGGAGCCGGAATACGAATTAGAACCAGCCAGCATTCCGGCTGAGTTAAACTGGGAATTTATTCCCAAGCAGTAGGTAGACTTAAAACGCATGGAAATCAAAACAAATAGGTTTTTAGCTTTTTAGTTATGTTGATGTGTTCGGTTAGTTAAAAACGCGCTTTATCTGTTGATAAACATGGTTAACCATATATTGAGAGATTCACTGAAACGTACACGCCGCACCAACTGCTTCCTAAATACCGTTGTAAGGTTGCCAGTAAGTTTTTGGTGTAACTAGCACTTGTATTTGCTATTTGCGCTTGAAATTAGGTAATGTAGCGGTAGTAATAAGCCTTCCATTTTGGTTTAAACGCAAGGATAATTTTCAAAAAACAGAATTTGATTGATTAGTTTCATTTAACCAATTTTATCATTTCTGTAATTTACAGAAAACTTTTGAATCATACTGAACGTGGTGAATTTGGCACCACTTGCACCTGGTATAATCAACCTGCACAAAACGTTGCATAACACAGGGCTGTTTTTTGAAACAACATGTGTTATTAGCACATTTCCCCAAAATTCCATGCGGCCTTTCCCGATTGAAAGGAACGGCCGCGCTCCGTGAAACGCCGCGCTTAGCCTATCTGTCATAATATCGCGATTTTGCATAACGGATGATAACACATGTTGTTCCAAAAAACAGCCCTGTGTTATGTAACGTTTTGTGCAGGTTGATTATACCAGGTGCAAGTGGTGCCAAATTCACCACGTTCAGTATGATTCAAAAGTTCTCTTTAAATTACAGAAATGATAAAATTGGTTAAATGAGTTAAACTAATCAATCAAATTCTGTTTTTTGAAAGTTGTCCTTGCGTTTAAACCAAAATGGAAAGCTTATTCCTACCGCTACATTACTTAATTCCAAGCGCAAATAGCAAAGACAAGTGCTAGTCACACCAAAAACTTACTGACAACCTTACAACGGCATTTAGGAAGCAGTTGGTGCGGCGTGTACGTTTCAGTGAATCTCTCAATATCATCCAGCCCTTCGTTATGCAAAATCGCGATATTATGACAGATAGGCTAAACGCGGTGTTTCACGGAGCGCGGCCGTTCCATTCAATCGGGAAAGGCCGCGCGGAATTTTGGGGAAATGCGCTAATATCACCAGGTCAAAAAGCATATAAGTAACTTTCAAGTTCAAATATCAGTATAGTAGTTTTTGATCGAATTTAAGGCAAGTGCGAATGATCAAAAAAACCGGCTAGTGATTGAATCATATGGTGTTAATTCAGTGAATAAAAACTACGCTTGTTGAATTTGCGAGGTAGACAAAACAGCGCGAGGTAAACAAAACGGAAGAGATGAATTTGCATTGTGTTGTCATTTGACCACAGAGAACAGACGTCCATCTTCAGCATTCAACTTGTGTAAAATCTCTAACGGTTTCGAAGGTAGTTTGGATATCTAAACCAGGTGCGCTACTGTCGTCATGTTTTTTGTGGCTGAGTGCGACAGAATTGACAGCGGTTATTCCTATACCCAGTCAAACTAGTCCGGAACCGATTCGAACTTCCAGCATGAATTCCACCTCAAATGCGTCAACCGATAGAGTCGGAATCGGTTGTTTTCTTTGAACTAGATTCCATGCAGAATCCATCCAGGATTTCGAACCGGTTCCGGAATCGATTTGACGGATAGTTGGGATAGGTTGGTGTGGCGGCGCTAGTGTTTTTAGTATATTAATTCAAATGGTTACACACGCTTTTTAAATATTTTTGTTCGATCATGAATGTCTGTTCTCTGTGATTTGACGCTGCTATCTGCGCTGCGTGCCATCACTTTTTGACGTAGGACTTACGTATTTCTTTACTATACTGGGTGTCATTTCAAAATTTTCAAAACGGATGCGTTACGTACACTTTGAACCTTAATAACTTTTCTCCTACTAAAGGAATTACTAATATTGTTTCATAAATCGAAAGGAAAACGTTCAACGCTTGCTATTGATACCTTGTTTGCTATGTAAAACTTGTTTAAAAAGTTCAAAAACTACTTTTAATGTGAATCAACATTAATGCTAGAACCTATAAATATGGGTGTCACAGTTTTTCTTAAAGCCAGACGTGTATAAGCCACAGAGCAGAAAACACGTTCGTGTGCTGCTCAACGAGAAGCTGCATTTTGACCACCAACCAAATCATAGCTACTGCCTTATCGTTGCCAACCAAGAACTGTCGTCGACCTGCGTGAAATTCATCGCTCTCAGAAGTGGACAGAGTTACTAATTCGCAAGCTGCTCTTCCAGTGCCTGGTCTGTGAGATTGCACAGCATTTCAAAACCGATCTACTCTTCCGGAGCTCAGCCGTAATGGCCCTCTAAGAAGCCAGCGAGGCCTGCCTGGTTAGTTTGTTGGAAGATACCAATCTGTGCGCTATCCATACCAAGCGAATAATCATCATGCCGAGCGGGAAACGGCGAAATAATATTCACAACAAACGGTTCTTATTAGGACCACAAAATCGTTCTCAGAAGAATTACAATTGAAATTTCCATTTCGAGCTTTGGAAAATAACTTCCCTCTTATCGGGCTAGTTATTTGTATAATAATATCCGAAAAATGTACGATAAAACTAATAAACTGACCAATTGGACGGAAGCAAGAAAATACCTACAAAAATTTGAGTCAGAAAAGTGACATTGACGGAAAAATGCTTCGATCGTTTCTAAGTGTTTGGCAGCTGAAGTTGCCGATTTGTTTTCCAACGTCAATTATTTGCGCTGTGCTGTACGGAACAAACAGATTTTTGCGCGATTCGTTGGGAAATAATTAAAACAATTGTGTTGTAGATTCAGTAGATTTTACCGTAAATTTTGATTGATTTTGTAAAAGCATTAATTAGCCTGCTTTGGTTGGTGGTTTTTGCAAATCTTTCAAGAACATTAGTGAATGTGGCAACCCTGCTACTAAGCGAAAGCCACACCAAAAAGAATGATGAAAATATTTCCATTTGTCGCACAAAAGGATGGACTTCCATCTGCACTAAGAAGTTTATAAAAGAGATCGCATTGCGATATACAATGCTCATTCGATGTGAGCTGCGAAAGGGGAATGTTCGTGTATGTACGCAGCAGAAGCGAATTCGGGCAAGGTTCGAATCGTTAGAAAGGATTCTCTTCTGGTATCACCAACAATAGTTATTTGCAAACCGTTCTTTTTAGGATGAAAACATAATGGAGAAAGAATTGAATTAGAAAGTTCCATTTAATAACTTGGATTGAGTTTGCGCCTGTCAAGTCTGCTGTACTTTATCAGTGACACATGTAAACCAATGTTTATCGAATTAATCTACAAACCCGTAGGTTTTTGCAAATCTTTCAAGAACATTAGTGAATGTGGCAACCCTGCTACTAAGCGAAAGCCACACCAAAAAGAATGATGAAAATATTTCCATTTGCGCACAAAAGGATGGACTTCCATCTGCACTAAGAAGTTTATAAAAGAAATCGCATTGCGATATACAATGCTCATTCGATGTGAGCTGCGAAAGGGGAATGTTCGTATATGTACGCAGCAGAAACGAATTCGGGCAAGGTTCGAATCGTTAGAAAGGATTCTCGTCGGGTATCACCAAAAATAGTTATCTGAAAACCGTTCTTTTTAGGATGAAAACATAATGGAGAAAGAATTGAATTAAAAAGTTCCATTTAAGAGCATGTTCAGGAGTGTTTCAGTTTTTGATTTAAAATTTTGACAGTTCTATAATATAAAACTGAAAATTCTAAAACTGGAACTTTCTGTCCCCAGCAGCAGTTTTAGCGGGTGTTCTATTCAGTTTAAAATTCATGTCTCGCCATGCCTTCAGCGTTACTGCATTCAAATTTATTTTCCCCCAGTCTATCGGGTCTAAGTGTCTGTGCTGAAAACTTTGCATGTATTTAAAACACAGTTCTAAACGTGTTTTATAATCAGCAACAAATAGAACGGCGTCGTATAATAGTTTTAAATTTTGAAACAAAACTGTTCGAAATAATAAAACAAAACGCTCTGCTGGGGATGTGAATGTTTCAGTTCCAGTTCTACTTTGAAACTCCTATATAAAATAAAACGCTCCTGAACATGCCCTAATAACTTGGATTGAGTTATTATGGCATGTTCAATTCTTCTGTACATGTACCAGTGATTCATATAAGCAAATGTTTATCAAATTAATCTACAAACCCGAAGGTTTTTGCAAGTCCTAGAAAATCAGTGAATGTGGCAATCTCATTCGACATGAAATTTCCAGTAGTTTCCAGTAATTTCCAGTAATTTCCAGTAATTTCCATTCATTCAAAAAGTGCATTGGCTCAAATTATCCATGAATGTCATATGATATGCCCAAGTTTAGTCCTACGTCAACACCGCGGTTATGTCCCGGACATTACCCACTCCTAGTTTTTTCTCACTCGCCTTCGTCACTGCTGTTGGCATTCACTATGCTCAGTTTTGGTTGCCCAAGTTCTCTTAACTGAAAAAGACGATCATTTTGATTTGTGACCGAAGTTTTACGTATTGTGGTTATCACTGGACTGACTGGTTTGACCCGGAGACTCCGGTTTTCGGGAGCGATCTCCGGGTCTACGGGTTTTACATCAATTTCTCTGGGTTTGGTGGGAAGAAGCATAGGTTCATTTTTTTGGAATTAATTGATTATTTACAAAATATTTAAAATATGTAAATTAACTATTACTCTGGTTCAGATTTATTTTTCACGACTAACCCTTCGTTTCAAGGTGGCGAAGAGTTCACCAAATATTACTAATTTCTTTCACAAAGCAATGAAAATGAAAAACAAATAAAATTTACTACAAATTAACCTTCCTGAAGTCGTGCTAGTGCACTGAGTGCACGCTGCTCTGAAAATCTAGCGAAATCGTCTTAGGGGACCAGCGGCTGCTCGTTCGGTAAGCCATATGCGCGACTTCCGGAGGGTTAAGGAAAGTCATATTTCGCTATGTGCTACAATTGAAATGTTGCATTCCACTAAGTCGCTCAAAATGGTGTAAAAAGTTATTTTACTGCAATTTTACCAAATCATTTCACTCTTAGTGGTGCTTATCACCAGCTGCACTAAGGTCTGGTAGATTTGTTCTAAACCAACTGACTAGGTCAGCATCAAACGAGTTCTTGCGAAGTTGTTGCTACTCCAGCAGCGATCCTTAACTGGGCTAGGGAGGTGAGTTTTGCCCCTTGGTTGCGAAATTAAAATTTGTTGGTGACGAATAACGGACACCACATAGTGTGATGTCGCAGCTCTGCCTCCTTTGCTCTCCTTCTCCTGTTAGTTGTGGAGGAGAGCAATGCTCGTTCGACCTCCACAGTGAGAGTAGCTGGTGCTTTTGTATTCTTGGTACTTAGTCGGGGAAGTGAAATACTACACCACATTAAACCGATAAAACCGTTCTCCAGCGTGAAAAATTTACAGTTTTACTTTAACGTGGTAATAAAAAACGATTAAAGTGCTTTAAAGTGCCTAGCAACCGCTTTGATTCGAATTTCTGTCTCGTTCCACTTAAAATCCACCACCCCCAGATCAGTGAAAATCTCCGGGTCAAAGCCTCTCTGGAGGTGGCAACCCTATCACTGGAAATTAGCAAAAATAGCGAAAAAAACAAGATAGCGACAAGATTGCGAAACCGCCCTTTTTAAGATTTAACCTTTTCAATTCCGTGAGGCTACAAAAATGTAATTTGAATTGATTTTTATATGAAGTGTTCGAGCGACTATTGGTCTTGAACCAAGGAAAAACAGGAGGATGCAAAGGAATCGAGTTAGGAATCAAAAAAGGCACACTAAACAATAAATTAAATAGGTACCAAAAATAGTAACAAATAATTTCCGATTTTCGCTCAATAGGTAGTGAAAGGGTGAATAAATCCATGAACTGTCAATTCATGACCGTCCGATACCTGACCCACAGGGGGTATATATTGCTAGACGTTTGTTCTAAACTGGGCGGATGGAGCTAATGCGGCCCATACACGATACAATTGGTCGTACAACCTGTCGAACGACATGTCGTACGACAAGTCGTATAGACTGTTGAAGCGATTTGTCGTACGACCAATTCGCCACACACGGTTGTAGCTGCAGTACGATAAGTCGTCCAACCAGTTTGACGTTTTTTCTTTCTTTTGTAGAAAAGTAATGCAATCACTAGGAAAATCGATTGCTTAACCAGGGCCCGGCTGGCCTAGTCTCATATACCACTCTACTCAGTTTGCCGAGTTCGGGTAACGTCTGTGTGTGCGTGTATTTGAGAGTGTATGTGTGCATGTATGACCAACAATCTAACATCGTTGAATTTCATTCTGATCGAACATCTGGCTCCGGGTCTGCGGATCGATGGGTGTGATCACACAGAAAGTTTTGATATAAACGCATTTGGAGAGGGAATAACTGTGGAACAGCAGGAACCATGAAACATTCGCAATAAAATCATAATGCATGAACAAAATCGTCTCATTCCCTCATTTTCCATGATTTCTAATTCTTTACACGTGTTGCTATATTTTGGAAGATTTCTTATAACTCTATCTCTTTTAATGATTTTTTTTGTAACAGCCAGAGTAAATTTACAATGAACAAACATTATTCCATTTTTAAGAGTGGCCGTTCATCGAATATAATTCAGTCTACTGCTTTTTATAGCTAATTTTATACTCAATATTTGCCGCGAACAAAGTTTTTTGATTACTTGTCGTGGTTATGTGTAATTTCCCAATTTTTATAAATAGACCCATTGGGTTACTGTGAATGGGTTCCGATTTTCTACAGTAAATACTACTCATCTAGTCCAACATTTGTCAATTTGGGCAAGTTTTGTGGCAATTGTCTCTTCTTTCGGGAATGCAGCTTATATGCATATATAAGTCCGATGATATAAAGATTTCTTTCGTAAACAAACGATTTTCGCCTTATTATAACTTTAATTAGAATCGCTAGGATCATTCGTAATATTTAAAGAATACAATTTACACTCCACTATAGACGACGTCGTGTTTCATAGTTCCTACCCATGGGGCACACTGGTAAATTTTAGCACCGACTGTTTATTATCAAAAAAATATAATTGTTAATTAACCCTTAAATGCGCAATGTTGTTTTAAAACAACATTGCGAAAACCATCTCAAAATTATCATAGTAACGTATCAAAACTGTGAGACAATTTTCAGAATATTTAAAAAAATTGATTTGCGCCTTTAAGGGTTAACAACAGAATGGAACTATGTACCACTTTTGGCTACACATATGACATGTATTATCACCAAATTTAATCGTGGAAAAATATGTTTCATTGCAACCCTCTCTCCCTTACCACTAAAAGATAATTTTTTATGCAAATGGCTGCCAATTTGCTTTGATTTGCAGGCTTAGGTAATTGAAGACTAATCCAATGGTTCCAGAAGCTTTGGTGCTAATATTCAAAATATAAATCGGTCTCATAGAACGGCTGCTACTGAGTTTTGAGTTTTGAACAATTGTTGGCTCAGTTGATTTGGCACATTTTTACGATTCCCGTATAGAAAGATTATGCAAGCGATTTGAAAATTGTTGAACTAAATCCGGCCCGCAGGTCCACAATTTTTGGAGGAATAAATTTTCTGGATTTTAACAGCGGAGTGGCTAGGGCTGACCGAAAAGGGGTTTCACATATCCACCTTCATATTATCCCCTTAAACCAATACTCCATCCATCCCGCTCAGACTGACTTCTCTCTCATCCTTATCACTTTCACTTGCCAAGCATACCAAAATAAAGTGAAAAATCTATTGAAATGCATCTCAAAATTATCATATTATATTATTTTAATTTAGGTAGTAAATTGAAGAAACCAGATAAATTCATCGAATTCATTTTAACAAAGACTGAAAATGTTAAAATTAACTCTAGAAGTGTACAGATCTGATAAAAAAGGCCATAGTTATTAGTATTTCAGTTTTTCGGGTACTCTATCGGGTCCACAACGATTAAATCAAACTTTCGTTTGCGGAGTTACAGATTGGTTACTGCGATCACATAGGGATTTTTCGTATAAATCGGTGCAATCGTGATATTGTTAAGGTGCAAGTGAGAAAGTTTGAAAAAGCGGTCATCTTGGAAAACGCAAAAAGCAGTTTTTTTGTGACACCGTTGGACAAATCTTCAGGATAATCAATCAGCAATGTTCATGAAGATTTTTACAAAGGTGGTAGAAAAAACTGCTTTTATCGTTTTCCAAGGCCGTGTATTGAGGTGTTTTCAGTTGAAACTTAAGGTTAAAAATGTCAAAATATTTAGATTTACAGTTCTAGATGACTGATGGTCAATCAAAGTTTCTTTCGCTACACTGTGCATCATCGATAATTCTAGAAGTCCATAGACATATCGTACGACTGGTAGTACGACAGGTCGTACAGACTGTTGAAGCGATTTGTCGTACGACCAATTTACCAGACACGCTTGTATTCGCAGTACGACGGGTCGTCCAACCAGTTAGAGGTTATAGCTTATACGCAGAGGCATTCAAAATGTCAAGTTCCTCAAAACGTAAACTAGCGTCAATTTTTTCCATTGTTTTGTTAACAGACAATGAGGAAAAAGTTAAGAAACGGAGAAAGTGGTCCAAAAATTGACTGTTAAATCGATCGACTCATACGCATATGAATTTACTCTCAGAGTTAAGTGTAACAGAGCCTGAAGATTTTAGAAACTATTTGCGTATGAACGAAGATACATTTAATGCTCTACTCGATATGGTTGGGTCTAAAATCTCAAAGCAGAAAAAATCTGGCAAGATTAAAAAATCTGGTAAAATGTCTGGCTTGAACGAATGTCTGTTTAGTTGGAAAAAATCTGGAAGATTCCAGATAATTCTGGAACATTGGCAACGCTGTTTGTACCGGTGGTTTCCACAGTCTATACTAGGGCCTTTAGTGGTTTCGATAGCTGCACACCGTGTTCGTGTTGGCAGCTGATTATTTTTCAGTCAATGCTAGAAAACGGCGTTTCACTTAGATAACACCCGGTTCGGTTTGTATTTTCATTCATCGGTACACAAAACTGCATGTAAAAAAATCGATTATTACTGATATTTTTTGTTGGAAAATTCATTCATCTTCTTTCTAAAATATCATGTGCGAACCAAAATCCGAATAAGTTCTAGATCTGTCGGTGGATGCTAATCGTCCAAGCTGTATCTACAAAATGAAGAAAAACTTTTATGCAACTGGTTACACATCCAGTCCATGCTATAAAATGGTGTTTAGTTAGACCAATAGAGTTGTCGAAAGAAATGTGAAATTTTTTATTTATTCAAAGATCTCGAAAGGCTAATCCAAAGATGATGAAAATGTACTCGCAAGGAACAGGTAAAATACGAAGATCTAAAAAACCTGTCATTCTATCACGCAGACTTGGGGCTCCTTCCTAAAATATTTTGATGATAATGGATTTAAAAATTTTGTAATTTTTCCATGCAAAAATTTCGACAAGCGACTCGGTAACGAAGCTTCTTGTAGAACATTTCTGGACAAAACATGATTTGCGGAGTTAAGTGCCATTCAAAACCTACTTAACCGATTTATTTCAAACTTTGCATACGTAAAAAATATCTAGCCACAACGTTGAGTTTTGGAGATAATTTTTCATGTTTTCATTTTCGGGAAAATGGCAATTTTTACTTGAAATGAGTAAAAAACCTTTTAACCCTTTGTAGAAAAAAATAATACAAAAATTCAAAACATTCTCGATCTACAAGATATATGAACCCTTAAGTTACCATTTTTAAAATAAAAACCTGTTTTAATCCACCTATTGGTGCAATGGTGCCTTTCTCATTTATTCAATTATGATTTAATGACTGATTTTGTTCAATATAATATTTATTACATTCTTATTACACTTAATAAGCGTATATAAATGCACGCCTATCACGAATCTGACGAACATGTCGACGCTGACACACTTGAAACAAGCAAACATGTAATATTTTATTAGCTTAATCAGCGTGAGTTCAATGTTGTGTTCATGTTAATATATTTTGAAATGTGGGGTGGTGGGGAAGGGAAGGGGTATGATTAGTTGGAGGAAGAGGATGCGCCGGAAACCACTTAAAACTTATTTTGGTATACGGGTTGGATGAAGGGAATGCAGGTGGTAGGTTGGTCTGAGGGGGGTGGGGTTGAGAGGAAGAAGGGGGAGGGGTAGAAGCGGGGTCCAACATCCAACTGCATATTATATCTTCCATTTGAAACTAGGATAGTCAAAATAGGTTCAGTTGTCATCAAAGGTAGCTTTAGTTCTGGAATATGTCCGGAAGCCGAGACTTCCGGAATTATCCATAGTGAACAATGTGTGAACAATCGCTATGCGAATTGGAACAATTTGATGTGCATTTCAATAGATTTTTCACTTATGAGGTATTACGATTGTACCTGTTTTTATGAGAAATTCTTATGTGACCGCAATAACCGACCTGTAACTCCGAAACCAATAGTCAGAGCCGGGGTCTCCGGGGGCGTCAAGAACCGCCATAGATGGCCAATGTGGTCAATGCTACTTTGATTGGTCATTAGTGATCTAGGCCCGTAAATCCAAGTAATGTTTAATGTATTTGAATAGGTATAACATCATTCGGATATCATAGGGTTACCAATTTGTATGGGGAATTGCTGTGTTACCGCACATTTCAACCCGTAACTCTGGAACCGAAAGTCCGATCAACTAAAAATTCAATAGCGTCTTATAGAAGCGTTTTACTTTTCAGATGAAACTAAATTTGTGCAAATCGGTTCAACCATCTCTGAGAAAATCGAGTGACTTTATTTGACACACACATACATACACACATACATACGCACACACATAGACATTTTGCGATCTCGACGAACTGAATCGAATGGTATATGTCACTCGGCCCTCCGGGCCTCGGTAGGAAATTCCATTTTTCGAGTGATTGCATAGCCTTTCATTATATGAGAAAGGAAAAACCATTTTTAAAATAAACTACCCTAATAAATCACCAAATGGCAGTAGGTTCGCTAAAGCTCGTATGAATTCGTTATACTAACCTTTGAATAAACTACCAAAAATTTTGTGTAGTTCGAAGCAATAGAAAAAAATACTCAAAAAATGGGGTCATTCCGGCTCATGTGGTTGCTTAACTGTTGGACGAACACGTTTGCGCTTCGGAGCATTTTTTGGATTCGTTTTCCTTCTCATTTTCTATTATGTTTTTTTTCGATTATCTACTTCAACTGCCCCTTAAATTATTATATTGCTAATGGACGCGAAATTTCTGTTGCGCTTTCATTGATCACGAGTAGTTTTCATTCACAAAAGCTCGTAATGTTTCGAAAGGAACCTTGAATTGTTTAGAGGCGATGTTCTCTACCATGCATCTAATTCACGCAACACGAGTGACCTCTGCAATAACATAGCAAAGATAATGCCATTTACCTATTGTACCCCCATACCTATTTGCCCCAATCACTCTATATAAGGAAAAAGTCTTGAAAGTTTGAGCGAATTCTATGCATTTCTTTTATATGAAATGTAAAACTGCATAAATAATAACAACGTGTCAATCGTGCCTATATATTCTAATAGGCTGTCCTGACAAATTAAAAGATTTTCCATGCCGAATAATATGATTAGTCAGCATACAGATTTTCTTCGTTCCAACTATTATCGACTTTCCTCTGTTATCGATTTGTTCAGAACTGTCTTACGATTGATGAATAGTCAGTCCTTTAGAAAATGTTATTCGATTTCCCGTATGAGCCCCTGCATGCTGCTAGTTGTTTTTGCAAAAGGTACAAACAACATTAAAGTGGACACTGCACTTATATATTTACACGTTTACGTAAAATAACGATGAAGAATTGAGACCTAATTCGAAAGTCTCACTTAACGAGAAGAATACATATAAATTAGATAAAGCACTCTATCAAAACTGCCTAATATACTTTTCACGGGACATTGGCATTGAATCTTGGTGACATATGCAACAAGGATAAATTTTATGTATAATGTCGAGTATAACCTGCCATGATAATAGTAAAAAGAAATGCACAATTACACCACTAGGTGAATGGATCTGCACGACAAACGAAACAGATTCATTGCCGAATTTGCCAGAAAAAACAAATACCAACAAATTTTCACTCATACATACAACTGGTCGTACGACCAGTTTTTAAGCATGCCAAACTACCATACGACACGACCGGGTCGTACTACAAGTCGTACGACAGAGGCACACACGTTGCGATAATCGTTCAGACGATCGTTTCGACACAAGTTGTACGACCGGTTGTACGACCGTCGTACAACAAATCGTATCGTGTATGGCCTGTTTAACAGGGTATATTTTCAATTCTTTCGCTATTTTGAATTGGTTCCGTCGCATGCTAATCTTCGGTGAAAAGCACAATACATTTTGATGAAAAGGTGCCCACTGAGACGTCCAAAAAATGGTTTCAAAATCGTTCAACACGGGTCCAACGATGGACGTAGAGGGTGCCCTCTAAGAACGGTTGGTTTCAAAATCGTCCAACGAAGGACGTTCGTTGGACCAATTTGGGCATCGTCCGAATAACCGTTCAACGAACGTCCATCGTTGGACCCGTGTTGAACGATTTTGAAACAATTTTTTGGACGTCTCAGTGGGTGATGGTCATGATTTCGTGCAACTCTGACAAGTGCATTGGCATTTCCGAGCACCAGCTCGCCCGAAATGCATTTGCTGCGCTCTTTGTTTACTTGGCTGCGAGCTTGGCTGTTCTTTAGAAAACTTGTGAATCACAAGTTTTCTAAAGAACAGCCAAGTAAACAAAAAGCGCAGCAAATGCATTTCGCGCGAGCTGGTGCTCGGAAATGCCAATGCACTTGTCAGAGTTGGATTCTCGCTTAATTTTTGTGAATTTGTTACGTAATAAATTTTGACTCATATATTTTCTAAAAACGGCTCTTACACGTTCAATATTTTTGTCAATACTAGAGATTATTGACAAAAGTATAATACGTGTAATGGAAAAAAGTTGTATGATGCATGCGGATTTCCAATGAGATTGACGTATTGAAGCTGTCAATACTGTGTTTTGACAAAAATATTGAACGTGTGAGGGCCGCTTTACAAAGACCGAGCGAGAGAGCAATATCAATGCCACATCTTAAGGGGACCCTACACGAGACAGAAATATTGTCAATAAATATGTTGACAAGACTGCTTCAATCCATCAATCCCAATTAAATTTTAGAGAATCAATATTTTCAAGATACCCTTACATCATCAATATTTTGATCAATAATCGATTTATTGACAATATTTCTGCTCGTGTAGGGTCCGCTTTAGAATCCAGTACATTGCGGAAATGCCCCTTAGTTTTAGTTTTACTGCTCATCACGGTAAGAAGCTAATGTCGTTTTTGCTTGAAGCGACAAGCGTCAAAAAATTTGTGTTCGGAATATTAAAATAAATAAAATAAAAAGCGATAAATGGCTAAATTCTAATCTAGCTTCTATATGAACTCAGGTTCAGGGGTTCCAACAGTACAGCCTTGCGACAGTATTTCAGAGGCTGTCGTCTTCTTTTCGCTTCGACAGTTTGATGACCGAACTAAGCACGACAGCTCTCAGTAAAACTGTTATGCGACTTGCAACGTTGCCGTCTTGTACCGCACACGACAGTTTGCGCATACGTCTACAACTGTAGTTAATGTGCGATGACAGCCTCAGTTGGTTTTGCGTAACATTTCTATCGTTCTTGGTGGTAGAACCGACACGTCGATGCAATCAAAGAACGTTTTTTCTGTGAAAGTCGTGCTCTGTACATTAGTTTAGCCCAGTACGGTGCGGAATATAGAACGATTTAGAATGAATGCTGCATGCAAGGTTTTCGTGTTTTTTCATTCATTTCCCAGACGGGATCACAACCAGAGGTTTTATTTGATTTGATTTCAAACAGTTAGCGAATTTTTAACGTCGTTCGAAATTAAAAACCTGAGCAAATATTTTTAGTCGTTGTGGTAGACTGTTATGTTGCGGGGAGAATCATTTGAGTGAAGCTGGATAGTAATTATTCAGTAATGGTGATATGGGTCGAATTGGCATATCGGGGCAGAAAGCAATCGTTTAGAATTACGTATTGCGGAAAGTTAGACGGTTTCAGAAAACGGATTTTTGATATGCCGTGTTGATGAAAATGCAGATTCCACCTAGTCACGAATCACAGCATGAACATAGGTCATGAGTTATGAGGCTTTTTTATTTCATCGGAAAGCTAAAAAATTGCGTTGCTACAATAGAGAAATACATAATATAGTTAAATTTAATTTTAAGAGGGGCGCGCCGCCGATTTCAGGCTCCTGAAATATTTTCGTGATTTGTTGGTTATGCTAATTTGTTTGAGGTGATCAACAAGCTGATGATTTTATTTGTTTTATTATGCCACTCAATAGCAAACGTGTTTGTCGAGATTGTCCTAACATTTTGTACTTTTCAAGGTACAGGCACACCTCGAAATAGGGGACGTTGGGCAGTTGTGAACCATTGGGAGTTGTGAGCAGCGCTAAGCCATAAATAATTAAAATGGGGTAACTACTAAATATTTCTACTGTCATGACCTCATTTTCTTATTAGCAATTTTATCCGAAAAACAGGATTATACCACAATTTTAATCGTCCCGTGCCGCAACCGCGAATTCAGGAGGTTTAGCGTGAATCAATAGTCACCTATCCATTGCGAATCAGATCACATTTCTAACTAATAATTAGTTTAGAATTATCTTAAAATTTAACTTCTAAAGGCCCTTTAAAAATAAGAAAAAATGCCTTTAACATTGCTTTGTTTGGCGTACGTACTACAGAATAATAAAAATAAATTTCAATCACTTTTTATGCTTAATATGGAATGTATTATTATTGTTAGTGGTAAAATGCTCTAATACAGCACTTGTTTTTAAAAAATGATGGCTTTCATCATCAAGAATAGTTGAAAATGGTTTGTAAAAATATTTCCTCGGTCCCGTATTTATAAACTTTTAAATAAAAATATATTTTTCATGTTTTAAATTTTTATATCTTTAAATTTTAAAGTTCCAAAATTATTAAATCCTTGACTTCCAAAATTTCTTAATCTTCAATATTTTAATTTTTTTCCTTTTACATTTACAAAATATTAAAAATTTCAAATCTTTAATTCTTTAAATTTTTAAATCTTTGAATTTTTAAATTTTTGAATCTTTAAATTTCTAAATTTTTGAATTCTTTAATTTTTAAATTCTTAGATTTATCAATTTTTCATTTTCTCATATATTAATCATATGATTTTTTAATTCCGAAATCCTATTTTTTGAAATGTCAGCTTAAATTTTTTAATTTTCAATTTTGTATGTCATATTTAATGTTCAGTAAATTTTTTATGTCATATTTAATGTTCAGTAAATTTTTTATGTCATATTTAATGTACAGTAATTATTAGGGGTCGGCCAATTCAGACCTAGTAAGGGTTTATGAGCTATAGAACTACAACCGATTCACAAATAAATATTTTTTCCCGAAAGCCTGATCAATTGCTCACATTTTTTCTAAGGTAACTTTTTCCGATATCGTACCGTATTGTGTATTAAGGGTTCTACGCAAAAGTACCTGAAAAGTCCGAATTACCCCAACTCTGTTCCAATTATGACCACCCATGTCTTATCGATTTTTGCAATGGAAATAAATGCCTATGTTGACCTAAGTTCCTATTTAATTTTCATTAAGTTTCAAATGGTGAATTTACAAGTTCTCTTTGATATAAAAAAATTTGTGGCAAATATTCCATAAAAAGTAAGAGTTGGGCCAAATTACCTAACAATAGGTTATGAGCTATAAACGTAGAAATCTGTGAATCGATTTGCGAAAACTTATCTTTTCCTGAAAGCTCGACCTCTCAAACGGTTTTTCGCGATCGCGTATCATATCGTATATATGGTAAAAGGCCCGAATTGGATCAACCCATATTCACACACAGATTAGACGAAAACAGTTGATAGTCTCGCCTCAAATAAGATATTAAATAAAAGATATTAGACGGCAGGTCCAAAATCACGATAATGCACTTAATTTAATTAATTGTTGTTGCCAACAATAATCTTGTTTTCTGGTTGACACATTTATCAAAAAAGCTCACGAAAACTGAGAACCGCAAAATTTTGTGAGAAAATTACTGTCATGAAAATTATATACATACGCTTTTCACAGTATTACCATAGCTGAAAAATACCTGGGATCCGAATTGGCCCACTCCCCTCTAATTAAAAAAAAATCGATTTCTTGATTTTAAAAATTGGCAACATTTTAATATGATGATTTTGCAACTTTGAAGTCTTCAATTTTGCAATTTTTAAATATTTCGATTTTTAATTCCGAATTTTTAATTTTGATCAATATTTAGATTTTTGAAAACATTGATTAATATTTTTAATGGCTCAGTTTTTTTTAATATACAGATTGCATACGTCACAGTAATCGGTGAGAACTAAACAAGTGAAATGCTAAAAATACTTAAATTAAGTTGATCCGGGGCAGCGAATTGCACTAGTGTTGCACTTTCTGGCAGAAGTGGGAATGAACACGTCTAGTGGCCGGCTCTTTCGCTAGAAAATGCAATTTACTGCTCCGGGGTTGTTCATTAAAAAACGGCATAAGAAAACTATTTATTTAATCAATCAATCCATCATGCTATAAATCAATTTCCCAAGACAACGTAATGAAAACTGACGACTGATGTTAAATGACATCCAATGAAAATCGCGCCAGAATTCTGTCCTGGGCAAATTTTTCTACGTTTGAAAACTGCGTTTTATTATGCCTAAAGCACGTCCAAATTAATGCGCATGATTAGCATAACAGTATAACAGTTATGCTGAAAAGTACACTTTACACGTTCGTTCGCTTAAACATGCGTTGATCCTTAAGCGGACCTTACACGAGACATAAATATTGTCAATGAATATATTGATAAGACTGCTTCAATCCATCAATCTCATTTAAATTCTACAATATTGTCAATATTTCTACTCGTGCAGGGTCCGCTTTAGCGCAAATTGTTGCCGCTGCGTCGATTCAAACTCCACACGGAAACAAAAAACTACCTAAAATTGAGTTCCTTTGACTCAATCTCGTGGTATCGTGGGGGAACTTAAAATTAGGTAAACCGTGTTGAAGGTAGTTTCCATTTAATCACGGCAAAAATTACAACTCATTGATAGGTTTTTTATACTCAAATTTAAGTTGAATTTACCTAATTTTGAGTTCACCCCAAACAACTCAAAAGTAACTTCCCCCACGGAAGATCTCGACTGAGTCGAACCTCTCGTTTTGTTTTTGACAACACTAATAAGTGCGAAAGCGACGCACAACTCAAAAGTAAGTTAAAAGAACTTTTCTGCAGGTTGTTTTATTTAACCGTGCATGCAAATGTTCAATGGTGACATCCATCATATGACAGCCCTAGACGACAGTTTCACTAGTTTGGACGAAGAATGTTATCCCTCTCAGAAGGTTGTCACCGCGACAGTTTATGCGAAACAGCAGACACAAAAAATGGTAAACCGACAGCCCATTCGGCTCGCTACGTTTAGCGTAGAATATTGTCAACAAAACGTGCGCGGTACAGACTGTCCCCAAACAGCACTTTTCCTCACAAGATTGCACTGTTGCCATTACAGTTTGGCTTGACGAGCGAACGTGCTGTAGCAAGAGAGCGTCGAGCACACATAGAGACATCCGATTCTGTTGCACAGCGACAGTAGTAAAAAGGCAGTCATATTGGTAAGCCTGCTCAGGTTAGTGCCGCTGGACGCAATGTCGAGGCTTTCTGGAAGCCAGACCTGAGGTGTCCGGTAGTCAATAGTGACAGGCTTGATGAAAACGTGCAAAGGAGTAATCGGAATAAGGTCGAACTAGATCAGCTGGTGCACTGCGCACTATGCGTGGGAGACCAGGTATTTGCAGTCCTGTTGACTGCAATTACACTCCTGATAATTGGTCGGAGCTAATTTGGACGAGGTAAGAGAAAGTATGATTGGATGGCAATACAAGGTAAGAGATGGGAGAAGGGACCAATGAATCAAGGTTGCAAACCGAAGGAAATAGTACCTGTCTTTGAAACTAAACGATTCTGATTGGACGGATAAACGGTGTAATAACCATAGTGTTCTTTTAATGACTAAGCATTAACGTTGCCCTTACATACTAATCAATACCCGGGAGAATTTGACTCCTCTTTGCACAGTTTTGTTTGCAATGCTTGAAATTTAGAGTTCCAGCATTATGAGAGCTGTTGATTGACTATCTTAAATGTATTAGAAAATACAAACGTATGCTACTTATAGATATATTGTTAATCCATTAATGCCCAAAATTAAATTCAGATTTCTACTTACATTGAGTAGCTGTTAATAATTAATAATTTTTATCTTTCGTGTTTGTGTGTTTGTTTGAGGAATCACTATTGTTGTTTTGAGCCAAATAGAAATAGCAATGACTTCTCACCTATTGTAAAATAAACGGTACAGTTATTTGTGTTTTCCGTCAATGCTCAACGAACGCCGAAGGTTTCTGTTTTAATGATTCTGTACTGCCTATTAGGACATAGAAGTGGATTTTTGTTGATGGTGAGTTGTCTGTTGGTTTGTATTTGTTATGCGTTTTTTGTTTATATTACTACTAATTAACCGATTTCGCCAATTTTCTCTATTGTTTCAGAGAGCGAGTAAGGGCGCTATAACCCTGGCTCATTAGCCAGGGCAGGGCTAAATACTTCTGTCCCATCCCAGGAATCTAGGACCAAAGGAGTGACATTAACCCTCTTAGCAAAATCACTCCCAACGATTTATCAAACCCTCATCAAATTGAAACGGTTGTGTACGGGTGTCCACGTTTCTTCCTTATTCAAGGTTCAAAATAATCCGTTGACTAAATTATTTATTGAATGAATAATTTGATTGCCGTATAATTTTGAATCATCCGAGGGGTGACTCACTCTAGTATTTTCGATTCAGACTAACGTATTGAGAAACGTATTTGTGTATTTTTCACGAAATTACATGTATTTTGTGTATTGATGAGTATTGATTATTTCTTTCATAATTCTTACGTATTAGCGCATCAAAAACGTATTTGTGTATTGTTCACGAAATGCAATTTATTATGCGTATTGGTGAATTATTTCATAATTCTTATGGATTAGTGTACTAAAACGTACAATTGTATGCACGCATTGTATTTTTGTTGAATAATCAATTGAAACCGAATGTTACTGAATTTTGACGTTTAAATGTTATTGAAGAATGCAAGTAGAATAATTTCATAAACGCAAAATTAGTACAAATGGAATTACTAGTGATGTTTCAAGATTAACGAACAATTCAGCATTTTGCTAAATTTTACTATTCAAAGAATTAGTGACTTCTTCAGTTTGCTTCTACTGGTGAGAAGCGGGGAGATTTACCAGATATGCTGCTATTGTTGAACCAAGGCTGATGAACATGTAATTGAAGTAACCTTTATCTTTAGTTTGGTGAAAACTAATTAGGCTTACTGAATTCTAATTAGGCTTAATCAATGGTAATTTTTGAACAACGCGGTATTATATTTAATCACTGCAGTATTATCTAAATTTATTTCAAAAATTGAGATGCTTCTCAGCAAAATTGAGATGCTCCTCAGTACAATCAGCCGAAATTCCTACTGGTTGTACTAGACTCGGTTGTGTCACTAGAGCCTGACTTAGAATTATGACTGAACTCATTCCTGCAAGTTGACCGGAAGCGACTCGTAATTCGGATTCTTTTGTTTTGTATTACTTTATTGTGATTATAGAGGTTTTAACCATTCGCCTCTCTTCTGGTTAGAGTAATCTCTTGTGGAAAAATCTCTAACTCTATGTGCGGGGTTGGGAATTGAACCCAGGTGAGCTGCGTACAATCTTGTGTTTTGCATTCTCAATCCATCGAGCGTTGGTTTCGATTCTATTCCCTCAACGAGTGTACTATGCTGGTAGGAAGTTTCGGATTTACGTCCCCTGGGAGTATTTTCAAATGTAAGGTAAACAGGTCTAATACGCCCCCCTTAAGCAAAAATAGCTATATTTCACCATTCGACGCTAACTACTCTAATTTATTGTTATATTAGTTAGAAATTAATACCCGTTTCATTTTTTATGAAAAACATCCTGATACAAGTACAATTAAACATTTTTCAAAGATGCCTAAATTCTAGTTTTTTCTTTCACTCAGGGCAACATGCCCCCGGTGAAAGTGTAATATGCCCCACAACAAGAGGACGGTATGCCCCACAGCAATCGGTGAGTATGTCCCACAACAATGGGTGGGGCGTGCTGGCCGGCGATGAGCTGTTGTGAATACATGAATAATTCTACACACACACATAGTTTTAAGTCAGTTGACAGCAAACTGTTGTCGTGAGCACACGCGTTTTGACGACAACGATATTGGTTTTTCTATCAAGAAATTCGCGGACTTAGTCCGGCATAGTAAAAGAAGTTTAATTCCGATATTCGGAACCAGCAACTGCCAATATGGCATCATCGGATGACAAAACATTTGTCATCAACTTCAAAGTTGTACCGACTAAACTGAACCTTCCCGCGATCGCAGAATTCATCACAAAAATCTCGCTATCGAAGCGACTAAGCTACAGCACTTACAAGTCAGCAACGGACGTGTCTTCGTGGGCACCGATTCCGCTCAAACAGCACAGGACATAGTACAAGAACACAACATAAAGCACCAGCTAGATCACGACGGGAAATCCTACAGCATTCCACTGTCAATGGAAGATGGATCTATTGAGGTTAGAGTTATTGACCTCCGTCCGAGCACAACGAACAGGCAGCTAGCATACCGGATGCGTGAGTACGGTGAAATCATGTCAATCCGTGATGAAGTCTGGAAAGATTTCTTTCCTGGTGTCCCAAATGGAGTTAGGATAATGCGAATGAAACTTGTTAAACCGATACCGTCATATGTGACGGTGGACACGACTATGACTCTCATAACCTACAAAGGTCAAGTCGCCACATGCAAACATTGCAATCGACGAGTTCACTATGCTCAAAAGTGCTCTGAGTATGCAAAATCTATGAAACCGAGCGTCAGCGGTCGTTTAACACTGGCCGAAATTGTAAAAAACGGTGACAGCCGGTCGTTTCAGCAGCAAACTTTTCGTCAGCCAAATGCCAGCTCCGCAGGGTTAAAAAAAGGCGCACCTCACCATGGGTCAAACATATCTTTGGCTGGTAGTGATACCGCAATGGTAGACGAGCCATCACCTCAGAGCAGTGGTCAGCAACAAGCAGAGACTATTAGTACTTCCCAATCTACGAACGATTGTCAAATCGTAAACATTACGAGTCCGTTTGCCGGCTTCGCAGACGAAAGCAACGAATTGAGCGCAGATAAAAACAAAACCAGCACAGTGAACACAAAAAGACCGGCATCACCTCTTGAAAATGAAAGGAAGAACAACGAAAAAAGACCGTCCCGGTTCGAAACACGGCTAGAGCCACATCTCACTCGATCGACTTCGCGCAACAAACAATAAGCAGGAAAACCAACCTAAACCAGCCTCGTCATATCAACAACAAAAAAACAAATGTGATAGTTTTTTCCTCTCCGCCTTTCACCACTGCTACCTATAACTGGTTTCATCTCTGCCAAAAAAGGAGTGCTAACTTTTTACCTCGCCACCGATGTATTTCGAAACAACCGTAAATTCCAACACAACGTAAAGGATAGAAATCTGCAGGAACCATTGTCAATTGCCTCGCAACAAACTAGATCTGCAAGCAGAGATTCTGGTTGCCCCGGTAAGCATTTTGGACAGTATATGTCCCGTCGAAGCAAATTTAGATACTGCCACCCTTAGCCAGTTTTCACCGTTCCCAGCTACCCGGCTGCTGCTGAGCGCTGCTACTATTCGTCGTGTCAACCAAACATGAACAAATGCAGGAGGCAGTATTATTTTGCTGCAGTTTCACTCGTCAACCATCCGTCTCGATTGTGCAACACTCAAATGTTTATGCAAGCGTCCATCGCCAGACAAATTTTGGATAGCTACCCGTCTCAATACTGCAGCAACAAACTGGATATGCAAGCAGCGCCTTTTGCTTCCCTGCCTTCACCGTTCCCAGTTCACATTGACAACACAACGGCACCCATCAGCTGTCCGTCCTATTGGGGCAATCATTCAATGCTTCTGCAATCGTCCGTCTGCTGTGATAGAACTTTGCGGAAAACGAATATGCCAGCAGTGTTTTTAGTTTCCTCGGTAAGCATTTTGGACAGTATATGTTCCGCAGAAGCAATTCTTGATACTACCACCCTCAGCAAGTTTTCACCGTTCGCAGCTTCCTCCGCTCCCGCTGTACCCCGCTACTATTCGTCGAGTCCGCGAAATAAAAACAAATGCAGAATGCAGTAGACATATACTGCGTTTGCATTCGTCAACTACCCGTGCAGTTGGAGCAACATTCAAATGATTATGCAAACACCTGTCGTTAAGGAAAATTTGACAATATACGCGTCTCAACACTGCAACAATAAACTGGGTGTGCAAGCAGCGTATTTCGATTCCCTGCTTCTATTGCTCCCAGCTCACGTCGCCACCACAACTGCACCCACCAGTTTTCCGTCCTGTCGGGGCAATCATTTGATGTTTCGGAAACCGCCCGGCTATTCTTCTCGTGATGCCGCTTATTCATCTTGTCGGCGAGAGATAAACAAATGCAGAAGGCAAAATACCTTAACTGCGTTTGCCTCGCAACAAACTGGATCTGCAAGCAAAGATTCTGGCTGCCCCGGTAAGCATTTTGGACAGTATATGTCCCGTCGAAGCAAATTTAGATACTGCCATCCTCAGCAAGTTTTCACCGTTCCCAGCTCCCCCGTTGCTGCTGAGCGCTGCTACTATTCGTCGTGTCAACCAAACATGAACAAATGCAGGAGGCAGTATAATTTTGCTGTAGTTTCACTCGTTAACCATCCGTCTCAATCTTGCAACGCTCAAATGTTTATGCAAGCGACCATCGCCAGGAAAATTTTGACTAGCTGCTTGTCTCAACACCGCAGCAATAAACTGGATATGCAAGCTGCGCCTATTGCCTCCCTGCTTCCATCATTCCAAGTACACGTAGATATCACAACGGCACCCATCGGCTGTCCGTCCTGTCGGGGCAATCAATCGAACTCTCTACAAGCGTCCGCACGCTGTGATGAAACTTTGCATAGAACGAATATGACAGCATCGATTTCAGTTTCCTCGGTAAGCATTTTGGGCAGTATATGTCCCGCCGAAGCAACATATGATACTGCCATCCTCAGCAAAATTTCACCATTCTCAGCTCTCGCTGCTACTGCCGCCTCCATAAACTGCTTCGAAGGTCTTCGTGTTCCTGCCACTATCGTGACAACGTTTAGCTCGTCGCGCAAACATGCCAACGAACCACCCTCTCTACGATGGAAATGGCTGATATGATGAGCTACAAGATTGCTACAATCAACATGAACGCAGTGACAAACGGAACAAAGCTTGATGCCCTGAATTCCTTCATCCGGTCTGCTGAACTAGATATTATCTTTCTGCAAGAGGTGGCAACGACAAGCCTCAGCATACCAGGTTTCAGCATTGAGTATAATGTGGACGAGCATAGAAGAGGAACAGCGATTGCAGCACGAAATTTTTTCTCATTCACTCGCACGGATAAATGATGTTACTTTCATTAACGTTTATGCCCCGTCGGGAACGCAAAATAGAAACGCTCGGGAGAATTTCTACAACAACGTGCTACCATACTACTTCTACAATGCAACGAACACTGCAATCATCGGGGGTGATTTCAACTCTGTAGTGAATCAAAAAGACGCCACCGGTTCAAATACACACAGTCCAATGCTTAAAAGATTCATGGTTGCCTCAGGAGTTGACGACAGCTGGGAGCTTATACATCGTCAACATGTCGAATTTTCTTTCATCAGATCTGACTCTGCCTCCAGGATAGACCGGATTCTTCTCACTCCCAACATACGCGAGTGGATAAGAACAGCACATTTTGCTGCAACCGCCTTCTCGGATCATAAAGCATACATTATCCGCACAGTGCTTCCCACGCTCGGGAATCCACCAGGTCGGGGTGTATGGCGTATGCACCCAAGTTTAGTAAACGATCCAGCAGTTATAGATGAGCTTCACGTCAAATGGGCTTATTGGACAAGAAACCGAAGGAATTTCCGCACCTGAATCGATTGGTGGATCAAATACGTTAAACCAAAACTTATTTCCTTCCTCAAATGGAAAGCATCGATAAAAAGACGTTCCTTCTGCGACACAATGGAATTGTATTATGCTCTGCTTCGTTCATCCTATGACCGCTATTATGGCGATTCCAGCCAGCTAAGTGCTATCAACCACATTAAAGGGAAAATGCTGTCGCTTCAACGAAACTATGCACAACAAACAAGGAGTTGGAACGAAGCATACATCGGAGGCGAAAGTACATCAATATTCCACGTAGCAAATCAAAAGACTCGACGAGCTGAAACTTCGATCAAAACGCTGCAGATTGACGCTGATACTATAAGGGAGCCTAATGAAATACGCCAAAGCGTACAGGAATATTTCGCGAATCTGTACTCCTCCACGCATACTACAGTAAACGAAAATTTCAACCCAACACAACGCATCGCAAACGACAATGAGGACAACCAGCGTATAGTGAGTGAAATTTCATCCAACGAGATTTTACAAGCAATTAAAGCAAGCAGCTCACGCAAATCTCCTGGCATTGACGGTCTACCAAAGGAATTTTTTTTAAAATCGTGGCAAGTAATTCAGCGAGAGTTCACCTTTATAATAAATGAAGCCTTGTCCTCTCAAGCCCCTAAGGAGTTTTTTGACGGTGTCATTGTGCTAGTCAAAAAGAAGAAAAGCGACGACAGCATAAAATCGTACAGGCCGATTTCACTTCTGAACGCTGACTACAAAATCTTCACTAGGATACTGAAGAACAGAATAAGTCCCCTCCTTCCACTGCTGTTATCAAAAAATCAAAAATGCTGCAACGGAAAGCGAAACATTTTTGAGGCTACCGCCCGCATACTGGACCGCATTTGTGAGCTAAAACAACAGCATGGAAACTCGATGTTGGTAGCATTTGACCTCGATCATGCCTTCGATAGAGTGGAGTACAACTTTCTTGCAAGAACCATGGAACAAATGAATTTCAATCCGGAACTGATAAACCTCCTCATGTTCTGTATGAATAATAGTTTCTCGAGAGTTCTGGTCAACGGTAAATTGGGAAGTGAGATCAAAATTCAAAGGTCAGTGCGCCAAGGTGATCCACTCTCAATGATTCTGTTTGTCATCTACCTACAACCATTGCTTGATAAGCTGCGGAGACAATTCCCTCGCGCAGTATTAAATGCATATGCGGATGATATCTCTATGTTCATCGAAAGTGAATCTCAGTTACTCGCAATCATAAACATCTTTGCTGACTTCACAGCTGTTTCAGGAGCAAAACTCAACACCCAGAAAACAAAAGCCTTGAGGATCGGTTTATTGGATATGACACCACAAAGTGAGTGGTTGCAAACGCAGACTTCAGTGAAAATTCTCGGAATACACACAAGACTTCTCGAGCACGGTTGAACAAAATTGGATTGCGGTACTACGGGGAGTACAAACATGTATGTGGATGAACAACTCCCGAAATCTAAATCTCATACAGAAAATAATTTTGCTGAACACGTTCATAACGTCGAAAATCTGGTTCACGGCATCAGTGATCCCCCTACCGAATAAATACGCTGGAAAATTCATTTCGCGGATCGGCTCCTTCCTGTGGTACGGGATGAATTGGACCAGAATTGCCTTCGAAACACTAATACTCCCAAAATGCCAAGGTGGTTTAAATTTACATTCACCGTCCATCAAAGCAAAGGCCCTGCTAACCAACCGCATGATACAAATCGGATCGGATCTACCCTTTTTGTGGAGTTTTCTGGAGCACAACGCGAATCCTCCAATTTTGTCGTGCATTCCACGAAAATACGAGCACATCCGAACAGTAGTCAAAGAGACAGCATTCCTGACCGAAGAAATAGCTAGAGCACCAGATTCAAGAGCAATATACCACCACTTTTTAAAACAGCTAAGGGAGCCAAAAATAGTACGGGAAAATCCTCAACGTGATTGGAAGACAATCTTTAAAAACATTCACTCCAAATTTTTAAACTCACACCAACGATCAATGTGGTTTTCTGTGGTACATCGCAAAATTGTAACCAACGAGTTTTTGTATAGGGTGAACAGGAGAGCTGACCCTAATGCAACATTTGTCCTGGTCAGACGGATAGCATCGAGCACCACCTATTAAAATGCAGCGAAAACAAACTCATTTGGACTTACCAACGAAGCGTTTTTCTGGGCATGGATCGACGGCTTTTACAGCTGCAACATGAGGACTGGATATACCCGGTTTTCCAACAACAAAATAGACGCACCCGCCAGCAAATCCTCAAAGAAATTTCGTCAATGATATGCTACATGACAAGCGTACCAGCAAATGAGAAGAATGTAAATAGCTATAAGTTTTATTTGACATGTAATTAAAAATTAGAAACCAGGACAATAAAAGTTTTACAAAAAAAAGTGAAAAAAAAGCCAAGCTATAAACTAAGATAGTAACTATAACATTCTAGTAAGCTACTTGAAATAGTTCTATTGAATCCGACTATTCCTAATTGGTTGTAATGCTTGTGGAAAAAGTGGAAGCTTACATAAAAGTAGCTCTTTTGAAACTTTTGTGTATATTGTTGTTTTGCAACATACTAAAAATACCAAACTGACTTAGTACGTTGATTTCATGAAACGATACTGTTATCAGTCATTTTTACTTTTTAGATAGTTCAGGAATCCTCGGAATCGAAGAGGGGCATTTAGCCCCGGTGGAGCGTATTATACCCTTTTACGCTACGGGATCTTTAAAGATTATGGGATTGTTCCTCTGAATCAATCTAACAAGAATTCTGATTGATTGCTGCCTACTTGTCATTCTAATGATTCACCGATTGGGAGTCCCAATTCCGAGAAAAGTAAACAATCTAGCGTGAAAAAACATACGCTATGTCATAAGAAATATACTGAATTAGTTCCATTTGGCATGAAATTAATGTAATATTTGTATGGCTTGTATCAACAGTGTATTACTTGACGAATTGGATTGTTATCGACGCATTGAAAAATATTTACGCTACTAACGTATTTTTGTGTGTTAGCGTATTTTCGATGTATTATCGACGTATTGAAAAATTCTTCCAGAAGTAACGTATTTTTAGTACATTAGTGTATTTTCGGCGTATTAAATGTATTAAGGTGTATCGAAGCATTTCTCGTGTATTTTTTCAATTGGGTATTTTCAATTCACTTTGAATGGGGAGTGAACTGCCCCTCGGAATCATCTATATCTTTATTTATCTATATTTTTTTATTTATTGAATGAATAATTTGATTACCGTATAATTTTGAATCATCTATATTTTGTACGCTGCACAGTTGGCCTGGCAGCTTTAATGCCTGTTTCATATTCAATATGTGCCACAAACATTAATAATGACAAGAAAAATTGTGGACAAACGTCTGCAATTTTCCAGGATCCCTACATGTATTGGCTGTATATGTGTAGACTAGACTAGACTTGAAGCGGAACTGAGTCAGTTTCTAACCCTAATCCAGTCACCGTGGCAAGCAGAAATTTAGTAAAAGTTAAGCAAAGCGAAATTGATGCTGGCAGAGTTTCTGCGAGCATTTTGCGCGATTTGTGCGAGAATTCTGGCAACGAATTCGCTCAAATGCAACAACCGTTTCTGACAGAAGCGGTTAAACCAACCGATACTGCTCACTTTTATCCAGAATCCAGCCAGGAATGTACGGCCAAGATCTCTGTACGCTTTCTGCCACATATTTGTCAGATGTTTTGCTCGATTCGTGCTAAATTCTGCCAGGTAGGAATTGCCAGGATCTTCGCACAGTTTATGTCCGAGTTATGCCAGGGTTTTGCTTGGTTCCTGTCAAAATTTGCCAGAAAACGCGAGCGAAACCGAGTTCGCCCTAGCTCAACTAACCCGACAGGATACGCGCAGAAATCTGACAGGGCGGCCAAACCAAGACTGACAGAAATCTAGCAGAGCGGTCTCTGCCAGAAAATTTGGTGACTGGGAACTACTGTCAAAATTTATGAACTGACTATGATTTGGGTTACTTACTTTCGGGTTGAAGTAAAAACCAGGGCGTTGCTATTTTTATTAATGAAATTTCTTGTTTGCTGTTAATTTATTTTATGCCTGAAATATTTTATATTTTGTATCCACTATATTGATGAAGGGCACCGTTTTTTCCGCCACGTTTGAGTGTGTTGGTTTGTTGCTAGTGAAATTAATCGTGGCGCCCCAGGTCCGCGAAACACATAATCAACAAACGGACCAATCGAAGCGAAGCTTGTAAGCACGTGGTGAAAAGAAGTATGGCGTCCGGGATCGCAAAAGGGCAAGTGTTTACATCACTAACCAATCAGAATAAAGTGTGGGACCACCCTTGATTTCTCCTTCATTTCTTCTTGTTTGCTCGACAGCCAATGTACACATAGAAAAAAATGTAGACACCTGTAAATCTCGGTGTTAAGCGGCCCATGCATATTCAATATTTTTGTCAATACTAGATAGTATTGACAAAAGTATTGAACGTGTAATGCAAAATAAATATATTGACGATGTCAATATATTTATTTTGCATCGAGGCCATGACGTATCCAAACGAACATGAAACGAAACGAAATTTGACGTATTTCTATTGTGTATACGTCAAATTCGATGTTCGTTTGGATCTAAGACAAGACATGACAATAGAGGGGGTCGTTTTTGTTCCAATTTTACGTCAGAATGTTCCAGCTCCTGATTGGCTGATTCTGACTTTTTGCACCACACGCTATGTTACTGCAGGGATAGCTAAATGATGTTTGGCAGTGTTGCTATATTGATAGAAAAATAATGTAATTACTTTTGACAAATAATATTATTATCGTTAGAAGAGTAAAAATGAATAAATGAATCTAAAACTTGTCAGAAAATGGTTTCAACAAACCTTACTAAACACCCATGACATGGAAAACGGCGCCCTTTATTAATATAATGGATTCAAGATACAAAATATTGCAGGCATAAAACAAATTAACAAGAATCTATTCTCATTTTAAAAATAGTAACACTGTTCGGAAGATTTCAGCAGGGTGGAAATCTGCGAAAAGAAAAATGTCGAATGAAAAATAAGAAGCCGATTGTCACGTCTTGTCTTAGGTTTGGATATGGCCTCTTGGCCACACTCAAACTAGAGTGCTCTAGTACCCGGTCAGCGTGGCAAGCAGAAAGTTAGTAAAAGTTGAGCAAAGCGAAATTGATGCTGGCAGAGTTTCTGCGAGCATTTTGCGTGATTTGTGCAAGAATTCTGGCAACGAATTCGCTCAAATGCAACAACCGTTTCTGACAGAAGCGGTTAAACCAACCGATGCTGCTCACTTTTATCCAGAATCCAGTCAGAAATGTACGGCCAAGATCTCTGCACGCTTCCTGCCACATCTTTGTCAGATATTTTGCTCAATTCGTGCTAAATTCTACCAGGTAGGAATTGCCAGGATCTTTGCACAATTAATGTCCGAGTTATGCCAGGGTTTTGCTCGGCTCCTGTCAAAATTTGCCAGAAAACGCGAGCGAAACCGAGTTCGCCCTAGCTCAACTAACCCGACAGGATACGCGCAGAAATCTGACAGGGCTGCCAAACCAAGACTTACAGAAATCTAGCAGAGCGGTCTCTGCCAGAAAATTTGCTCACTGGGTACAACTACATATTTTTTCCATTGCGCGTGCAATATTTTTGTCATTACTCTCTAGTTTTGACAAAAATATTGAACGTGCAAGGGCCGCTTTATCCCAGTTAACCCATTCATGCCCAGGTTGTTCCCAGTTAAACTCACTCCGGAACCGGTTCGGATTTCTGAATGGAGTCATTATGGATTCCAAATCAAATGCAACAACCGATTCCGACTCAGAATCGGTTGTTGCATTTGATTTGGAATCCATAAAGACTCCATTCAGGATTCCGAATCAAATTCCGAATGGTTTGACCGGGTTTGTGGACAACAACGTTTTTAAACAGCTATAACTTTTGATTGAGGCGATATTTGCTCACAAAAACAAGTAAGGATCATTAATGTGATTGTTGCCTTTAATTTGAGTATTAACAGTTACAAGGATTAGCTCTCGAACTTAAGTTATTGCAATTAGTCTGATTGGATTCCGATGGAGCAGTGCTGCCAGGGACAGTTTACGTTGACGATTGAAAATGTTTTTTTTTCATATATCTACGTTATGGTGCAATATTATTGAAAACTGATAAAAATTATCAATTTGGACTGTCGTTGGCTACGTTTTCCACGTAATTGGACTATTGTAAGAACTATCTAGGAGAATTGTATTGAGCATAAGAAGGTAAAAATTGGCCAGCTTCTAGCACTGCATCTTTATGAAAATAGGCTTTTCGTGTTTCTTGACCCCACCGTTTTCAAGGAAAAATAGTTTTGAAACCCTACATGCACTAGAGAAAAATTGGGGATGAAAGGGTTAAACTCATTCCGGAACCGGTTCGGATTTTTGAATAGAGTCTTAAATGCAACAACAGATTTCGACTTAATCGGTTGTTGCATTTGAGTTGGAATCCATACTGACTCCATTCGGGATTCCGAATGGTTTGACCGGGATATAGCGTTGCTTTCCCATCCCCAGCTCAACTGGAATGACCGAGGGGAACGTCACTTCAGAATAATTGTTATATTCCGTTCGATTTTGCATGAATTTTCATTTTTTCGTCAATTTTAGAAAATTTAAACAATTTTCTATCACATCGAGTATTGCTAAAATATTTTAAAAAATTGAACAAATTTATCCAATCTCAATCCAATTCTGACGTTACTCCGAGGGGAGCGACGTCCGACAATATCGTTGATTCGATCCAACATCAAACGAATCGGATTAACGAAAGATGTTTGTCGGACGAGTTTTTCTGTTCGCAGGAGTAGACTTGTTGACAGAACCCCCCCCCCCCCCCCCGGATTGTCAAACAAACGTCTAATGGATTGCCTAATATCGTTGATTCGATCCAACATCAAATGAATCGGACTAACGAAAGATGTTTGTCGGACGAGTTTTTCTGTTCGCCGGAGTAGACTTGTTGACAGAACACAAACGTCTAGTAGACTTGTCAAACAAACGTCTAATTGATTGCCTAATTTATTTTTTATGACACATTTCATACTATCATCATGCATTCCAAACCATTACCAGGAAAGTCGAAAATTCAAATCCATTTTTCATCAGCAAATCACGGAGTGTCGTTCCCCTCGGGAATGACATTTTCCCCGGTCAAACCATTCGGAATTTGATTCGGAATCCTTAATGGAGTCAGTATGGATTCCAAATCAAATGCAACAACCGAGTCTGAGTCGGAATCGGTTGTTGCATTTGATTTGGAATCCATAATGACTCCATTCAGAAATCCGAACCGGTTCCGGAATGAGTTTAACTGGCCCTCTAAGAACGGTTGGTTTCAAAATCGTCCAATGAAGGACGTTCGTTGGACCAATTTGGATAACGTCCAAATAACCGTTCAACGAACGTCCAGCGTTGGACCCGTGTTGAACGATTTTGAAACAATTTTTTGGACGTCTCAGTGGGGGGTCTGCGCATGTTTCACTGAAAATAATACACACGTTCTTTCCAAGTGCTAACTACACTTGAATTTCAATGTATCGCAACACGCTCATTTTAAGTGGTTTCCTATTGAATTTCGTTAATGAAGCACGTTATTTTCATGTGTATTGACTTATGGACGAAATTCAAGGAACATTTTATTGATTTTCATATGCAACACACGTCACTTTTAAGTGTTCCTCCTATGATTTCGCCATCTTGATATGCAGATGCATACGAAAACGAGATGGCGGATACACCAAAAGCGCAGTCACGTTCCTCGGATGAAGAAAAATTTAAAGCGCTCGGTTTTCCTGATCATATTTGCAGGATACTTTCAGGTATGTATAGAAAATAATGAAATATTAAAGAAATATAATTTTTTGTGTTATAGAGCAAAACATAGATCCGGACTACGAAACGGAAGTTCTACGTTTGCTGGCCGAACAGCGACTGGCCCGTATTGTCACTGACGAAAGTGACAACACCACGATTATTTTCGAGGTAAATATAATCAAAATATAATGCAATATAACACATTAATTATTGCCTAATGTTTTTTTTAATAGCAGGATTCTGAAGTACCGGAGGCCGTAGCGGTTGATAGCTCACCGTCGTCCGATACGATTGAACCCGCTGCAGTTAACACTCCATTGTCTGTTGAGCTCACAGACACCTCTGACGTAACCTTACCACTTTCCACGGATGAAACGGAAGCAGTACCGAGTACATCGGGATTATCGATTCCTTTTTTGCAGGAGGAAAGTATCATTCCAATCGCACATGTCCCACTAAAAAGACATTTTTTTTAGTTACATGATGTTCTAATTAAAGACGAGTGTATTGAAGCAAACAACTCGTCACAAAATTTAAAAATATGTTTAAACATTCTTCTCTATTATCCGAGTAAGTGGATGTTTTTCAGTATTAATGTTGTTAATTTTTGCAGGTAACTGATTACCACTCGCAACCTACTGAAAGCAATAATCAATTAAAACCTGAACTGACACCGTCAGTACTAGCAAATATTTTGAAAGGAACGATCTTGAGGCAACAACTTCTAGAGCTTGGTACTCGAGGAACGCCGTTCTCGGAGGCCCGCCAAGCTGAGCTTACTGGGATTATCGCCGAGTGGCATCTGGCTCACATATCCAAGACGACCGACAGTGACGTTCAACAATACGCACGAACAGTGACACTTATATTTAAACACGAAAAATTGGTATATGTTAACAAAATGAACATAAATTATGTAAAGGTTCCTAACATCTTCCTTTTTTTGCAGGAATCGTATTATCTACCTCGTGGAGGCGAAAAAAGAAACCTAGGTGGGAAAATCTACAACAAGATCAATACCCTCAAAACAAAAGCGCGCAAACGAAAGCTTGAAGATGCGCAACAATCAACATTTGTTGCTAGAAAAAATTGCGAAAATACGAACCAGGCTGAGGTGGCTAAGAAAGAAGACCTTCAATGGCTGTACCAAAATGATGGCCCTTGGACAACGGTACTAGATAAGTGGAAAGGGACTTTCCAAACTCGGGAACGCTTCCTTGGTAAAGCAAATACGAAAGAACACCTCATTACAACAAAACTCTGGCGATTCGTGCAATTAGAACACGGTTTTTCAACTGGTAAGCATATGTGTGCGTGAGTTTAGTGTCTGTGGGCTGTGTTTGTGTGTATGTTTTATTGAGTTGAATGTCGACTAAACCTGAACTCCTTTCAACTCAATATCTTAGACCTCCCGGGAATGACAGTGTTCATATATATGGGCTTGCGATTAATTTATCATTTTAACATTTACAGCTGGACATCGATTATCAGTTGCTACGTTTGACTTCAGATTACGACGAGGATTGTTGGGATTTGAAGTGGTCCCATATACTGGGTTGCGTAGGGCTGTATTTCCTACATCGTACGGTTGACACATTATCTTGCGAATTACTGGACATTTTAAACGACGCTGCTAAAAGTGAAGGTTAGTTTTACCTGCATATCTTGCTTACGTTTCTTCAAAAATACATGTACTATGCTAAGACTCTAACTGATGTTACAGACGCACGAATAACTGCATTTCTATTACTGTTGAACTGTGTGTTGCATCCAACTAAAGTGACAATAACTTATAAACCAACAGTTGTGAATGGACAGAAGATACAATTCTTTTTGCGGCCTCTCTAGATGATGCAAACAGGAGAATAGAAGACCTGTACAAGAGATATCAAGACCTTGGGCTGCCAAAATTACCAAAACTTGTTTTCCTAGGAAAACCTCAATGTTTGACTGGTAATTTTTACGTGTGCTACGACGGTTTGTCTTACTCACTGCCAACCGCACGTCGAGCGCTGGATGTACTTATAAAAACAAATCTCGACAAACATATGATTACGGCCTAAAAGCCAACTGTCAAAATCCACTTTGAATGGAAATTCCGGACAAACCGTTACTACACGGTTAAATAAAACAACCTGCAGAATAAGTTCTTTCAACGTACTTTTGAGTTGTACGTCGCTTTCGCACTTATTAGTGTTGTCAAAAACAAAAAGAGAGATTCGACTCAGTCGAGGTCTTCCGTGGAGGAAGGTACTTTTGAGTTGTTTGGGGTGAACTCAAAATTAGGTAAATTCAACTTAAATTTGAGTATAAAAAACCTATCAATGAGTTGTAATTTTTGCCGTGGTTAAATGGAAACTACCTTCAACACGGTTTACCTAATTTTAAGTTCCCCCACGATACCACGAGATTGAGTCAAAGGAACTCAATTTTAGGTAGTTTTTCGTTTCCGTGTAGTCGAACACAGTTAACAAGAGTTTATGAAAGAGAAAACTTTTCTCTTTCGTTTACTACCAACATTTGTGATTGGCGTGTAACGGTTTGTCCGGAATTTCCATTCAAAGAGGATTTTGACAGTTGGCTTTTAGGCCGTAATCATATGTTTGTCGACAAATGCAGTTCTTGGGTTGCAGCATTCCAAGATCAGCAAACTGATTTGGTTGTTTATTCGTCACTATCTTTATCAACACAACATTCGTGGGAAATACGCTTGCATTGAGAAACTTTAATCATTTCTAAATACCGCGATGCCGAATGGAAAGTATAAATGTTTCGTTAGATGCGTTAAACAGTATTCTACCCCACCCGAGTACATTCAACATTTGGTAGAACATCCTTAATCATAACAATAACAATCATCATACAGCCCACTGAGACGTCCAAAAAATTGTTTCAAAATCGTTCAACACGGGTCCAACGATGGACGTTTGTTGAACGGTTATTTGGACGTTGTCCAAATTGGTCCAACGAACGTCCTTTATTGGACGATTTTGAAACCAACCGTTCTTAGAGGGACCCACTGAGACGTCCAAAAAATTGTTTCAAAATCGTTCAACACGGGTCCAACGATGGACGTTTGTTGAACGGTTATTTGGACGTTGTCCAAATTGGTCCAACGAACGTCCTTTATTGGACGATTTTGAAACCAACCGTCCTTAGAGGGGAGCCAAAAAAACATTCACCTCCCCTCTAAGAACGGTTGGTTTCAAAATCGTCCAATGAAGGACATTCGTTGGACCAATTTTGACATTGTCCAAATAACCGTTCAACGAACGTCCATCGTTGGACCCGTGTTGAACGATTTTGAAACAATTTTTTGGACGTCTCAGTGGGTCGGCAGTTGTCGAAACGGTACAAAATCATACACTGAGCGAAATATCATTTCCAAGCCCTACACTGTTTGTTAAAACGGTTGAACCAGATGACGGTAATATAACGGATGTTGACACGATTCGGAGGAGTTCAATATTAGAGATCGAAATCTAGGCTCATGTCCAACCATTATACGTTGAATGCGCATCTCCACCGTATAGGGATCGCAGAAGATAATCAATGTGCTTGCGGAGAGGGTTACGAAGATATTGAACATATTGTTTGGTCTTGCACTGAATACCGTGAAGCCAGATCCCAATTAATAGACTCCTTACAAGCCAGAAGAAAATCACCCTATGTTCCTGTTCGTGATATCCTCGCTTTACGAGATCTTACATACATGGGCCATATTTATCATTTCCTGAAAACAATAAATATTCAAATATAATTATCCCCACAACGTTTCTAGTTTTTTGCCCTTGCTACCCACAAACAATTTAGATTTCCTCGCAGTTAGTTAAGTTAGATAAAACGATACAAATAAAGAAAAAAATAAACAAAAATTACAGAAAAACTATCAATAGGTTTACAATGAAATTCAAGAAAATAGAGTATAAATAAAAATATTCAAAATGGTGATTATCCTCAGTGTTAGCATTAGAAAGTGAATTTTTATTATAACGTGATAGTCTTAAGAACTTTTGAAACATGATATGTAAAAAAACCCCGGCGTAGAAAAGCTTTTGCAAATGCCGTGTCAAATAAACGTTATGAAAAAAATAGAGATCGAAAAGGTAGCGGTTAATTTTACTCTAGAACTACATCACAAAAATAATTTAACTAGATCGGACATTACATCAATTCAGTCAGGTTCACAAGCGCTATTCAAACTAATTGCTGACAAGATATCAAACTTGCCGTTACAGGATCAGAACGCGCAAACGATGTACGAATTCGTGTTTAAATAAAATGAAATCCATGTTCAATGACATAAATATCGATCACAAACTATTTAATTACTTACAAAGCATAAATTTGTATCGTTCAACGAAAATAATAACAGTTGAAAATAATTCCGTTGGGGAATTGCACTGTTTTGATCCGGACTTTCTTTTAAGTATTGAATCTAGTAGGCATCATATGGTGTTAATGGACATAGAATTCCAACTCAAGTCGTTTTGTGAAACCCCAAACATTTTCGAGGAAACTATATCTTTTGTACGAGAGCTTGAGCAGACTGATCGGATAAATCATTTCGTGAACGGTACGGCATGGAAAGACATTAAAGAAAGATACAAGGGTGAGTTTGTTTTGCCGCTATCGTTCTATTCGGACGAATATGAAATAAACGACAACTTGTCCTCACACAATAAAAAACATGCAATATGCGATATGTACTACACCTGCCTTGCTGTTCCTGATAGATTCGCATCGAAGTTGTGTAATATATTCGTAGCTGAAATAGCCAAAAAGGTAGATATACAAGCTTTGGGAATGAACAAAATGATTGCAAAGGTAGTTCAGGCATTCAAATCAATTGAAGAAAACGGCATAGTGCTTAGAATAGGCAATGAGCGTATGTTGATAAGGTTTGCGGTTGTATTAGTTCAAGGAGATAATTTAGGCACAGAGAACAGACATCCATGATCGAACAAAAATATTTAAAAAACGTGTGTAAACATTTGAATTAATATACTAAAAACACTAGCGCCGCCACACCAACCTATCCCAACTATCCGTCAAATCGATTCCGGAACCGGTTCGAAATCCTGGATGGATTCAGCATGAAATCTAGCTCAAAGAAAACAACCGATTCCGACTCTATCGGTTGACGCATTTGAGCTGGAATTCATGCTGGAAGTCCGAATCGGTTCCGGACTAGTTTGACTGGGTAGAGGAATAACCGCTGTCAATTCTGTCGCACTCAGCCACAAAAAATCATGACGACAGTAGCGCACCTGGTTTAGATATCCAAACTACCTTCGAAACCGTTAGAGATTTTACACAAGTTGAACGCTGAAGATGGACGTCTGTTCTCTGTGATTTAGGCATCCACAGCATATTAATGTTGGCGGGTGGCTTCGGAGCAAAATACTATTGTCGTTTTTGTCGGCGGCCAAAAGAAATATTGCAATTCGATATAGATGAGCATGAAGTTGACCTACGTAATGAAGCTAACTATAATAATGATATATCATTCGGGAACCAGAAAGATACCGGTGTCAAAGGTAGAACCGAGTTTTCTACTCTTCCATCCTTTCAAGTGACGAAAAATATATCGGCAGATGCAATGCATGATATATTTAGCGGCGGTGTTTGTAATCATGGTTTTAAAAATGCTTTGAAATATTTTATCTACGTCAAAAAGTATATGACACTCGATGAATTAAATGCACGACGAAGAGTTTTGGGAAATCAAGCACTGAATGAATCGTCACGGATGCCGGATCTAGAAGAAACGTAGGAAACGAAATCTAAATCAAAAACGATAAAATTTCGTATGACATCAGCTGAAATGCGTTCTTTCTGTCATTATTTCACATTTATAGCTGGTCCTTTTGTGCCTGTAGATGATCCTATATGGGAATACGTAAAGCTCTTAGTCAAATTAGTTGAATTCTGTTTGTTGCCATCGTTTACCATAGATGATATCGAAGAACTTAGAGCTTTAGTAACGCATCATCACGAAATGTTCCTGAAGTGTTTTCCCGGTCAAGTTTTGCGCCCAAAACATCATCATATGTTGCATTATGGAAACGTCATAAAAAGTAGTGGTCCAATAAGCAAGTTAATGTGTTTCCGCTTCGAAGCAAAGCACAAACAATTCGACACAGATTTTTCATTAGGGCCTAAGTCGCAATGTACTCAAATGGAGAAAAATCAGTTTCAATATTCGGCGATGCTTTTCTAAATGCAGTTTTTATTGTAGGTATAAATTGCTTTATGATCATGTTTTCCCTGAAGCATCTTTGGCTAAACCTTATGACAATATAACAAAGAATTTAATTCCTATGTGCTTTTAGTGGGTAGAAACTAAAAAAATGCTTACGCCCAATTTGCATTCCAGTCGTGATTTCGCCCTTCAGCAACCACCATTTGCGAAAGGGCTAAACCGTGAACACAATTTTCAGAAGGGCGCGGTAAATGGGCTAAACTGACTTTGTCTTGCTGAGTAGGGCTGGGTAAATGGGCGAGCTTGACAGTATACTTTTTAATAGGGCTCAGCAAATGGGCGCATATAAACCCAATGCAAATGAAAGGGTGCGTGCATCTTTTCTCCGAATTTCATGAAAATATCGAAATATTCGAACGTTTATGTACAATAACTATAGAGTAGACATGATCAAAGTAGATATTGCTTATCATTTATATAATAGAACTGCCGTTTAAAGAATAATTTTGTGAATAATAACCATACGCCCGGTTCTGTCTAAAAATGTAAGTTTAGCCTTTATATTCCATATGAGAAGAAGGGCCTAAGTCGAAATCTCGAAGAAAATGTATGTTTCGCCGTTTTGTTTTCTTTAATTATAAATCGAATTAAAAACCATTTTAACTAATTTTCACCTCAATCTTGTAGTATTTTTGTCGCATAATGTCATAATAGCGAAAACGCTGTTTGTTTACATTTGCGATTTAAGCCCTAATGAAAGATCTATATCGAATTTAAGCAATATTCACACATGACGTCATCTCGCAAAAACATATGTTACACTCTAGGAGTGAAAGCTTCTTTGCAATATAGTGCTGATCTTGGTAAAGCGGTATTTCTCCAAAATGATTCTACCGATAACTTTTTAAAAGTTGATTTGAGAGCAAGATCCTATTTTAAGTTATTGGTTCAGTGTAATGCGTTTAATTTTGATTTCAATGTTTCATCTTCCCACTATTGCAAAATTTACGGAACGGTATACAAGAATGGATTATTTCTAACGATAACAAAGAATCGGGTGACTGAATTATATGAAATCGAAGAAATATTGCAAAACCAAACTGGGTTTCTTATTGTTGGTGTATTGTGGAAATCCGATCTGTTTGATGAACACTACCAAGCTTACAAAGCTGTAAAACGCACGCAACTGTATTCCATAATACCTATAAATGAGTTTGACGGTCAGCCGATAATGATACATTATTGTAAGGATAAGCTATATTTTAGAAAGAAATACGATTTTAAGATCCAAGAAAACGATTTATAGTTATGAGTTTACTGTTATGATTATTTAATAAATATGTATTAGATGTATTATACATATTTTATTTCACTTCATTATTCATAATCCAAACAGCTCCAATTTTTGTGGTCTATAAGGTATTAAAGCGAGATTTGTATTGCTTCTTGTGCGAAAAATCCGTTTTAATGCCTTATACACTACCACTCCCAAAATCACACAGTTCAATATTGAAAGGCGGTCTTAATTGCGCTTATTGATTTATAAATGCTTTGTAACATAAAACTCATAAGAAAATAATATAAATTTCATGAGGACAACATTGAAATCTTTAAAGTGATTGATTATCAAGTGAAGGATCCAGCACATTCCGAGTGCAAAACACGTTAAAATCAAGTGTTTGGCTATTGAAATGATTGTTCGTTGATAATAGATTAATCTAAAGTTTTTGGCATATGGATTTCTTATGATTTATATTATAGCACAGATTCAAGTGCGAAACACTTGACAATAACGTGTGTATTATTTTCAGTGTTATTGTTGCTGTGCTGATCAGATATACCATTCCGATAGAGCTGTGGCACGAGCAGTACGGCTATGTAACACTGCTTGTTTTTCCTGACTACAAGATCCCATTCACAAAAAAATAATTAGTATTCTGGTTGCAGTTGAAAACTAGAAAATTCATCCAGCGATAATCGTATTTTATCTTATTCTATACATTGGAATCGTGTCGGAAATAGTACGCATTATTTGTACAATGTTGCACTATGATGTGCTTGACTTAATGACGATAATATTGTAAGTTTACCTTCTACACAATCACTACACCAGCTCAAACCATTTTCTAGTTTAGATCCGCTGAAGAGAATGTTTGTAACTTGATTATCGTTCTTAATATCTTTAACAAATCTTAGAAAGTGGTCATAACCAGTTACATGATGTACTTTTACCATCTTTGCCACAAACAGAAATCTATTCACACGTTTCAATGCTCAAAGTGATACGGCTTTCAGTTAATCATACAAAATGATAACAGTCCAACTCTAAAGACATTGAATATCTGAATATAAAGACTCGCCATTTTAATCGTTTGTTTACCATTTATCTGTCAGTGTCATTCCAATCGAGCACTATAGATACTATATTCATAGTTAGGCGGACTCAAAAACCGGAAAACTGGCAGCTCTTATTTCAGGAAGAAAACACTGGCATCCCATGCAAATGTTCAAGCTCTAGCTTAACAGTTTTATTGTTGACGATGTTAGTAAGAACTTTGCATGTACGAATAGCAATACGAATTTGAAGATATGTGGTTTCATATTTTTGCGAACATCTCCTGGTGATACACAAAAAAATATTGTTTATTTTTGTTTCTCTACGCTCGATAACACAAGGAGAGTAAAATAATCATCACCATAATCACAATACCTTTTCCATATACATCCGAAAAGAACATGTTATGTGACGTCATGCTCGATTGGTTCCGGCATTTGACATGTTCGATTGGCTCCGCTCAGTGTCTCCGCCTAACTATGAATATAGTAACTGTAATCGAGCACGAGAACTGTCAATCAAGATGGAGAGAAAGGTGGGAACATTTGACACTTTTGAGTACTCAAAATAATCCACACGTTAATGCTACGTGAAAACATATGTGATATTCATCCACGGCACTTTTCACTTAACACTTACGTGGATCCCAGGTAAACCAGAATGAACTCATGAACTTCATCGGATTTTTTCTCGTAATACTTACGTGACTTTTCACGTAGCCTTTACAAAATATTTCAATAGAACCTATGTGATGTGCCAGTAATCTTTACTAAAAAAACTTTGAACATTTGTTCCACCGGAGTATCATGTAATACTTACGTGATTTCCACGTAAGTTTTACAAAGTATTTTTGTAGAAGTTATTTGATGTATTTGTAAATTTCATCAGAGAACATGTGTGAAAAGTAAGTGATATTGCATTGAATTTTACCTTTTGTGTGGTAAGCAATATTGTTAACGATTTTTTATTCTGGTTGCAGCTGAAAATCGAAATAATGTGCTTACGCCTTTCATTCATCGCCTGTTTCCAGCGCCTATATTGAAAATGGGAGATGAATAACAGGCGCAAGTCTACATATTCCATTTTCAACTGCAACTAAAATAACTGCATTTTTTTCCAAATATTTTACTAATTGGAAATCATAATTAATATTACAACTACTGAAATAAATATAAACAAAAAAGACATTAAACTAGTATATAGAATTTGATTACAACAAATTGATATGTTGGTACGATCTGCAAATTTAGGCAAAATTATGTGATTGGATTTCTTTAGCAAATATAATACACAGAGATTATATGCTCCTGTGTAAGATGTTTATTTGTTTGACATTTATACTACCTTTAATCACAAGCCAATGTCATGTGCATAAGGACCCAACAAACACGAGGAGCTGAACTATAAGTCTACTTGCTGATTAAAAGCAAATTAAAGGCTGTTTAAGCTGAATAATACTTTCGCTGAAATATTTAAACATTAACAGTTTATTCAGCCTATTTAATCTTCAGTATTCGCCACTTCAAACTAGGCTGAACTATACTACTAACAAATGTTGCAGCGACAGCATTAATGCTATTATTCAACCATCTTAATTAGACTGAATTACGAGTTGAATAAATGATGCTGTTACCAATACTATTACCTTTAATCATTAAGCTGCACTACATGTCTTCAAAAGGTTGATTCTACCTATACATTTGCTCTTATACCACCTTTGACTTTTAGCTGAATTATGTGTTTAACAAATGGTAACCGACCTGGGTTCGAGTCCCAATACACGCACATTATTTTTTTTTACTTTCAAGTGAAATACTTCTCACTTAGAACCCTTTTCTTATTCTATTATTTTATCGTAAGTTGGGATTCGAACCCAAGCCAACTAGATTCATTCAAATCTATAAATGGCTTGTGTAGTCTTTGTACAGACTATTCAGCAGCCTAGACTTTTCGGTACATCGGTGAAGTCTTAAGCATTCGATGCATGCAAGATTGGTGCAGACAGTAAGGTAAGTGCTTAGTACTCAACAGGTTGCTGGTTCGGATCCAGGAACATGATATGACTTCCAACAAGGTAATACAATTTTTTCTCTAATTGTAACTTAACACTAATAAAGGAAATGGCTTCCAAAGAGATTGATAGCGTTGTGTAACTTGAAATAAATGTCTTTTTTAATAATTTTTCTATGATAATTTTCTCAGCTGAATAGCGGTAACGAAAAGGTTTATTGATGAAGCTGAACTGTGGCTTTCTTCAGGCTGTATACATGCTGAAGAATTGTTCTTTAATGTGTCTTAATCAGACAAGCTGAATAAATTCTCCAAATCCCGGATATTTAAGGGTGGAATAAACGATATATGATTACACGTATACCTACAATGTTCAGCTAGAGCTGAATAAAGCAACTGTTAAAGCGTTTAAAAAACCACGAAATGTTTGTTGGGGAATCCTTCTGATCATGGAACAAATATACGATATGGGTAGTATGATTCAGAATGCCTAAATGGTGGCATGTCAAACTAATGAACTACTATGTGCTGGAGACAAAATGCTAAACCCATGAATGTAGCTCCAGTGTATTTGTAGTCCGGTATACTACCAATACCACCCCTTGCTTGACTTGTGTAACTACTAAATACCAATCGGATCCTAATGCAGTAAATCCAGTATCACTTACATTCTGAAGTCATTTAAGGTAGTTATCGGGATTACTGATATATTCCCTGATCGATGGCTGGGAATGCGTCGGTAGACAACAGTTGCTGATTCAAGCTATGTTACAGTATCCCGTTTAAATAGATCAATAATGTGTATCAAAGTGCTCTCTATTCCTAGTTGATGGATAGGATATGCATCTGGAAGAATGAAAAGGCAATGATGATTTTGGAAGTACAAAACAATAACAAATTATAATTACATCGGATAAAATCTTCGGTGTTCTTAAAGTTGTACCTACAGATCTTTATCGACTATTTTATTTTCAACTCATCGTTATCTGCTATGATCTCGTCAGTTTCGTTCAGTAGAATGTTGCCCTTCACTGCCGCTAGAAGCATAACTGTCCCATGTGATATGGGAATCCCTATACACATGAGACAATTATGCGTAGAGCAGCAGTTTAGGCAGTTGTTTTTGAACGAAGAATCTTCTGAGCTTCGCGACTGGGACATGAACAACAATGGTTTCTTTTCCAGAATCTTTTTCTTGACATTGGCCAACATAAGAAGTATGTTCAAAAAGTTAAGGATGACTGTTTCCTCATTGAATTGCCTGGAATTTGTGGAAAAAATAAGCGCAATTTTTGGAATCTCAGCATATGAAAAAAGCGATTCGGATCTTACGTCGCATTTGATATCATGGACACTGACGCAGTGCAGTTTCGGATATTATGACGCATAAAAACAGCGTCATAATGTCCAAGGGTAAATCATCCCAAAATAATGTGCATCATAATGTCCCATCGTAATATCTAAAATAAATAAGGCCGGAAGTTATGCTAGTGCCACAACGTCCGAAAATCGTACTACGTCATAATGTCCAAGAAAAGTAAAACGCACATCATATTGAGATGCTAAGCGCAGAGGTACTGTCATAAAGTTCTGGATTTAATGAAGCACTCATAGTTTCGGACATTACGACGCATGCAACTTTGCCATAAGATCATAAAGAGGGTTGCATCATAATGTCTGGGATATTATGACGCACAAGGCTACGTCACAATATCCGAAAATGCATGTGACTCATAAGATATGGAACTATTTTTGACGCGTTTTTTCCGTATCTTATGACTCAGTTGAAATATTGAAGAACTGTAACAGTTTCTGAGATGATGCATAACTACCTAAAATCGCAAGTCAGTCCCATGTAGATAGGGAACCCCATAGAACTTGGGACTGACTTATGTTATGGGCAAATAAGTACTGGGTCATAATGTCCTAGGACTTTAAAATGCAAATCCGCCGTTCGAAGCGCAAGCAGACTTGTGATCCACTAGTTTGCCTAGTATACTCAAACAAAGAGGCTATGGTTGGTTTATGTTCAGACAGCGATGTTGTACATCCACATTACTGCCGTGATCCGCATAACAGTCCCACGTGCTATGGGTTTTCTATGCAGGTGGGACTGTTATGCGTATCACGGCAGATTAGGCATTGACCATATCGTCGCTGTTGTGCTATCTTATGACAAGCGCCATTTAGCACATTTCGAGAAAAACGATTTGTAAAGTTTGAGATTGAATATCTTGAAATTTATAAATAGTAGAAACTATCCAGAGAAGACAATTTATGCTTCTATCTATTCTGTTCTAAATTCTCAAATATTACGAAGATTTATAAATAATAGAAACTATCCAGAGAAGACAATTTATGCTTCTATCTATTCTGTTCTAAATTCTCAAATATTACGAAGATCGGTTGACTATATTGAGAGTTGTTGCTAAAAATGTGAACAAAAGTCACACTCAGACGTATCATAGGTGTGTATTGATGACAAAATTTGTATGGCGCATCAATTTTAAACTTGGTTTAATTTGGTCTAGAAACAATCGATGCGATGCATTTTAAAGAAAACTGCCCAAGGAATCTAGAAAATAATAATTTTTGTATACAGTTTTGCCAAACATGCAATATTTCCAGTTGAAAAGGAAAAATGCATTTTTCTCGCTATACATATAATAAAAATAAAGTAAAAAAAGTATTCACAATAGATCTTTAGGGGTGTGCGGGTTAAGGCATATTCTGATGCAGATTAGTACCGTGAGTTAATATCTCAGTCCTTTTTCAATTTTTTGGCCCGAAACTATTGAAAAAAACATTTTTTAGTTTGTTTCCTTTTATAACAATAACAAATCCAAACCCATGCGACTTGCACGACCCTATAGGTTGCCTTATCAGATCTACCATAGTTTGCAGATGAAACTTGGGATGGCAGGTTGCTAGCGGATTGACAAAGTACCAGATCATGCTGTGTGGGGTGCTGTCCCGGTTAACAATGAGGCGAACGAGATATTTGCAGATACGTCATTTAGTAGGACAACTGTCAGTTTACTGGTTGAGTTTAATTTGTTTTTTTTTAAATTTAAAAATCATAAAAGAATAATTATGGTTTAAGAATGATATGAGTGTACTCGTAAGGACACCCGCTACCAATACATATGAAAAACTGGCACAATTTTTCCAAATTAAAGATCCCTATTGGCGATTTGCGGCAAAACCAAAATTAGTCATGCGACACCTATGATTCAGCTCATGAACTGGCAAAGTGATACAGTTTGCTTTTGACGTAGGACTTACGTCTTTCTTTACTATACTGGGTGTCATTTCAAAATTTTCAAAACGGATGCGTTACGTACACTTTGAACCTTAATAACTTTTCTCCTACTAAAGGAATTACTAATATTGTTTCATAAATCGAAAGGAAAACGTTCAACGCTTGCTATTGATACCTTTTTTGCTATGTAAAACTTGTTTAAAAAGTTCAAAAACTACTTTTAATGCGAATCAACATTAATGCTAGAACCTATAAATATGGGTGTCACAGTTTTTCTTAAAGCCAGACGTGTCTAAGCCACAGAGCAGAAAACACGTACGTGTGCTGTTCAACGAGAAGCTGCCAAACCAACCAAATCATAGCTACTGCCTTATCGTTGCCAACCAAGAACTGTCGTCGCCCTGCGTGAAATTCATCGCTCTCAGAAGTGGACAGAGTTACTAATTCGCAAGCTGCTCTTCCAGTGCCTGGTCTGTGAGATTGCACAGCATTTCAAAACCGATCTACTCTTCCGGAGCTCAGCCGTAATGGCCCTCTAAGAAGCCAGCGAGGCCTGCCTGGTTAGTTTGTTGGAAGATACCAATCTGTGCGCTATCCATACCAAGCGAATAATCATCATGCCGAGCGGGAAACGGCGAAATAATATTCACAACAAACGGTTCTTATTAGGACCACAAAATCGTTCTCAGAAGAATTACAATTGAAATTTCCATTTCGTGCTTTGGAAAATAACTTCCCTCTTATCGGGCTAGTTATTTGTATAATAATATCCGAAAAATGTACGATAAAACTAATAAACTGACCAATTGGACGGAAGCAAGAAAATACCTACAAAAATTTGAGTCAGAAAAGTGACATTGACGGAAAAATGCTTCGATCGTTTCTAAGTGTTTGGCAGCTGAAGTTGCCGATTTGTTTTCCAACGTCAATTATTTGCGCTGTGCTGTACGGAACCAACAGATTTTTGCGCGATTCGTTGGGAAATAATTAAAACAATTGTGTTGTAGATTCCGTAGATTTTACCGTAAATTTTGATTGATTTTGTAGAAGCATTAATTAGCCTGCTTTGGTTGGTGGTTTTTGCAAATCTTTCAAGAACATTAGTGAATGTGGCAACCCTGCTACTAAGCGAAAGCCACACCAAAAAGAATGATGAAAATATTTCCATTTGTCGCACAAAAGGATGGACTTCCATCTGCACTAAGAAGTTTATAAAAGAGATCGCATTGCGATATACAATGCTCATTCGATGTGAGCTGCGAAAGGGGAATGTTCGTGTATGTACGCAGCAGAAGCGAATTCGGGCAAGGTTCGAATCGTTAGAAAGGATTCTCGTCTGGTATCACCAACAATAGTTATTTGCAAACCGTTCTTTTTAGGATGAAAACATAATGGAGAAAGAATTGAATTAGAAAGTTCCATTTAATAACTTGGATTGAGTTTACGCCTGTCAAGTCTGCTGTACTTTATCAGTGACACATGTAAACCAATGTTTATCGAATTAATCTACAAACCCGTAGGTTTTTGCAAATCTTTCAAGAACATTAGTGAATGTGGCAACCCTGCTACTAAGCGAAAGCCACACCAAAAAGAATGATGAAAATATTTCCATTTGCGCACAAAAGGATGGACTTCCATCTGCACTAAGAAGTTTATAAAAGAAATCGCATTGCGATATACAATGCTCATTCGATGTGAGCTGCGAAAGGGAAATGTTCGTGTATGTACGCAGCAGAAACGAATTCGGGCAAGGTTCGAATCGTTAGAAAGGATTCTCGTCTGGTATCACCAAAAATAGTTATCTGAAAACCGTTCTTTTTAGGATGAAAACATAATAGAGAAAGAATTGAATTAAAAAGTTCCATTTAAGAGCATGTTCAGGAGTGTTTCAGTTTTAGATTTAAAATTTTGACAGTTCTATAATATAAAGCTGAAAATTCTAAAACTGGAACTTTCTGTCCCCAGCAGCAGTTTTAGCGGGTGTTCTATTCAGTTTAAAATTCATGTCTCGCCATGCCTTCAGCGTTACTGCATTCAAATTTATTTTCCCCCAGTCTATCGGGCCTAAGTGTCTGTGCTGAAAACTTTGCATGTATTTAAAGCACAGTTCTAAACGTGTTTTATAATCAGCAACAAATAGAATGGCGTCGTATAATAGTTTTAAATTTTGAAACAAAACTGTTCGAAATAGTAAAACAAAACGCTCTGCTGGGGATGTGAATGTTTCAGTTCCAGTTCTACTTTGAAACTCCTAATAACTTGGATTGAGTTATTATGGCATGTTCAATTCTTCTGTACATGTACCAGTGATTCATATAAGCAAATGTTTATCAAATTAATCTACAAACCCGAAGGTTTTTGCAAGTCCTAGAAAATCAGTGAATGTGGCAATCTCATTCGACATGAAATTTCCAGTAAACATTCATTCAAAAAGTGCATTGGCTCAAATTATCCATGAATGTCATATGATATGCCCAAGTTTAGTCCTACGTCAACACCGCGGTTATGTCCCGGACATTACCCACTCCTAGTTTTTTTCACCCGTAAGTGAGTCGTAGCTTACAATAAAATCTTCATTATCTTCTCGGAAAAAGCTTACCACTGCCAAAATATGAGTAAGAAATTTAGTTTTATTTGCAATTATTCTGAAATTACAGCCATTTGCAACTATTTCACTCATACATTTCTTCGAAATGTAATCGGGGTATTATTGTGGTTATAAAAAATCGTTCCATAAATAAAGTTCCAACTCGAAACCGAGACCCAATCAGTACCAATGTCAAACTCCTTCATATTTTGAACTACGTAGGAGAGAAGGATCGGCTGTGCACTTTCCTATTAGCCGGATATATTCTTTCCTCGCCTGATCTGGAGAGTTTCATGAATTTACACCATCTCTTGAAGGTTTAGCTTAACTTAGGACGAACGGGAAATGCTGTTGCGGCGGCTACGGTGCTCAACAAATTACATTTCGAAACAGCGCGTATATAGCTCTGCGAATAATATTAGAAACCACTATGTTTTACACTCATTTCGCAAGATGTTTACTCATCATCTTATAAAATGATGCTTTTCCTTCATTTTCATAAACCATTATCAACAAATTGATCGGTAATTTGGTGTTTAAACGTCATTTTTTACCAATGTTTACAGAAAATATATGCACTATGACGGAACAGAATAAAACCAGCAACACTTTCCTTCCAGCGCTATCTGCGAGCGGTTTCAACGTAGAATCGCCAATAGAAATACGTCAAATTTCTGCTCGATTGGATACGTCAAACGCGTCTTGGCCGCACTCTAATGTCGTTTTCGCTTGAGGCAGAAACTAACTCAGTTTCGCACCTAACTGCTGTCAAACCGTTTGTTTGAAGCCAGTTTCGAACCTAGGTTATGCGCCACTGAACTGAAAACCGGGTTGGGTTCCAACCTGAAATATATTTTGGGTTCGCTCACACCACCGCTGTTTGGCGAGAACCCAACTCAGTTTCATTAAAAACGTTCGTTTGAAGCAACTAATAACCTGGGTTAGTTTCTAGGTTCTCAATCGAAAACGACATAACTAGAGTGCTCTAGGTTTGACTGGGTGACAGCGCGCCGCGGTGAGGCCAAAGACGATGTTTTAAATGTAGACACCCGGAGAAAAAAAAGTAAATTTGACTGTGCGGTTTCCTCCAATACCGAATGCGACTCTCGAGTCTGATGTCCATTTCCAGGTGTAACGATCGTTTATGCCGTTCCGAATGAAAAACACCTTTTATTGCGCCCGGTTATGTGAATATAATCTTTCTAAAAGGCGAAATAGATCACGCATTCGACGTCTTCAACCACTAACCCTCTCACTGCCACATATATGTCGCAACCAGAATAAAACTATTGGCATGTTGAAAGACTTGCAAAACAAAATCTCGCTCCGACTCAGATTTATGCCACAGCATCCCTGATCAGCATCCGTACCTCTGTCGATCATGACACATGACATAACACATCATGACACATCATAAATAAAACGATCCGATTGAATCTTACCATTTCAAGCGGAGTGTCCGTAATTTTTTCATCTACCACTCTATGTTCAATTTTCTCCTCCTGCATCTTTGACGTCTACGGATCATTGTCAACAAAACAGTTTACTATCCGAAGGCTGATTACTGATTGCAAGAAGTGAAATATGAATTCCGGAACGTTTTCGTTTGTTTGTTTTTTGATTGTAAATTTTACCAAGCTGGCATCGAATATTTCCAAGGCTAATCCGTATCTGCTCACTCAAGTTGATTCTATTTTAAAGAAAAAATTTTAATATAAAAACAAGTTAACATTATAGTTTTTTACCATCAAATATCCCAATACATGTTTCGTTATAGAAGTTACATCTGAGAGCAGCTCTTCCAGGCAGGTTATTTTGAATAGACGCCATCTTCCTTTCATACATCACAGAATGAACACAGAACTTGGTTGTCAAAATGAATTTAAGCGAGAATGTGATTTTCACATAAAAGAGATGGGACAACTGCAATGAAAGTAATGTGCGCTTCATTTCATATTCATTGAGAATCCGGTGATTGTTACCTTTGTCAGATAAACTGAAGTGAAAAAGCATATTCTTGAAGTTATAGCACGTAGCATTAACGTGTCGATTATTTTGAGTGTAGTATTATTCTTGCAAAATAAAGCATGCCGTGTCAAAAAATGCGGACGAACATGGTCAGGCGATTTAAAAAGTTTGACGTTTGACTCAACTCGCCTGTGCTAATTGCCCCTAGGAACAAATGCAATTTGCGAATGCGATTTAAAGGCAATTTCAATACTTAGACAAATTTTCTGGCGGCTGATATGGACTTGTTTTTTTGCGTTTTTCAAACATGGCGGTTCATGTTTGGTTTAAGCTTAAAATTGTTTTTTGAACAATTGGTGTGTTCTCACTTGTATTTTGTTTGCGCTAGACAAAACCAACGAATGTAGAAAATTGTGGAATCGTGTCTAGGTATAGTAGAACAAGATCTCTGACCTAAAGTCTTAATGAACGTCAGATTGTGATAAGTTATGGTGCGCAATACCAATTTCACCTTTGATTCTTCCTATAAGTTGGTGGTGATTACCTAGTATACTGGTAAATATATGTCAGTAGATAACAAATCCGAAAATAAGTATTATTTTTAATTTTCATATTAGGCAATTAAGGGCGATTAAATGGCGCGTTTCGTGGGAGATTTGGGGGCGATTTAAGGGCGGGTTGGGCGGCAAAAAAATGACGGCGGCAAATTGCCCAAATGTTGCATTTGAAATAGCCCCCTAATTGCCAGCAATTTGCTGGCAAATTGAAAGGCAATTAGCGCATCCGAGTTGCCAAATAGTCCCCCGTTAGCCAGTAACTTGCCCTTTTGACTGGGTGGCGGCCGGGGCCTTTGAAGTAAACATAAACATCCGAACGAGCATCCTGATTCTTTGGCGCACGATGAAAAGCATAGTTGGAACCTGTGTACATTTTTCACGACCTGTCAAGCACCCGTACATTCACGCTCTGCTAAAAATGTCTCATGTCCAGGGTTGCCACTATTTTTCAAAGGAAATCTGGCAGTTCAAATAAAAATGTCTAGCAAAATCTGTCACTGACAACGACCTCAAAGTCATCGAAATTTGGTATACATTTTGGTCTTCATAGAATATTAATCGATTTTTGTTTGGGAAAATATGATCCAGATTTCCAAAATTTGAGCGTAACAGTCTTTATAATTTAAAAATCTGGCAGAATAAAAGGTCCCAAGCAAGCAGAAGTTCGGATAATACTTAAAAGTTCACATAAAGTTCTTAGCGAACTTTCAAGCTGCTTCAGCTTTAATGGAACAGAAAGCTGCTTAAGCCCCTATTAGTGCACAAAAGGTATCACAAAATTACTTAAAACGGGAAGCTTATGCAACTCCCATATACGCTCTTTGGGTTGCTTGGGGTTTGTCTTTTTGCTAGAAGCTTAAAAAAACTCTAGCTGTGACAGATAAATCTGGCACAATAGCATTCCTTCTGGGGTGTAATGTGAAATTCAGAATATCTGGAAAAATCTGGTAAAATTCACAAAATCTGGCAAATTGTCTGGTTTGAACAAATGTCTGGGAATATGGGAAAAATCTGGAAGATTACAGATAAATCTGGAACATTGGCAACGCTGCTCATGTCTTAAACTGGTTAGGCTGTTCGCAACGCTGATGTATTCTATATAGGATGTTCTATTTTACATCACCGTCTAAAACAGACCGATCGCAACTCACTGAGACGTCCAAAAAATTGTTTCAAAATCGTTCAACACGGGTCCAACGATGGACGTTTGTTGAACGGTTATTTGGACGTTGTCCAATTTGGTCCAACGAACGTCCTTCATTGGACGATTTTGAAACCAACCGTTCTTAGAGGGAATGCTGAGATGCAGTTCTATTTTTCGAGCAGTTTTTTGGATCAGATTTAAAACAGCTCGACTATTCTGTTTTAAATTTTCCACAATTTAAAACACAAGTGCCAAGTAACCATAAGCATTAAGCCATTGCACTCTATTGGCTATACATTTGGACTAATGTTGCATTGAAACTCTATTACAGTATTAACAATGCAATAAAGCTCTATATAAGCATCAATAATGCTTACCTGCACAGCCGACATATAGCATTATCACTTGCTCTATATGCGTATATAAAGCTTACATGTACATGCTTCAAGGATCTTTAAAGCATGTAAGCTTTACAAGTGCATTTAGTGCCATTATAGAGCAAATAAAAAGCCGATATAATGCTACTGTAATACTGTGGGTTTAATTTGTTATGCAACTTTTCTTGAAGATTATATTCAGCATATTTCATTTCAATCGAACATATGCAATATAGTCCAGGGAGCAAACGCAGCGCACTTACCGTGAAGGACGAGGCAAGGTACCTTAGTTCGAGACTTACAAAAGGTAATTTTCGTAAAACATTCGTATCATGTGAAAACGAAAACCCATTAAGGATATTCATTACAATGTATTAGAAGAGAATCAATTACGGTTTACACAGAATATTTTATTTAAAATTTTATCTCATCATACCGAAAGCACAGAGAACAGACGTCCATCTTCAGCATTCAACTTGTGTAAAATCTCTAACGGTTTCGAAGGTAGTTTGGATATCTAAACCAGGTGCGCTACTGTCGTCATGTTTTTTGTGGCTGAGTGCGACAGAATTGACAGCGGTTATTCCTCTACCCAGTCAAACTAGTCCGGAACCGATTCGGACTTCCAGCATGAATTCCAGCTCAAATGCGTCAACCGATAGAGTCGGAATCGGTTGTTTTCTTTGAGCTAGATTCCATGCAGAATCCATCCAGGATTTCGAACCGGTTCCGGAATCGATTTGACGGATAGTTGGGATAGGTTGGTGTGGCGGCGCTAGTGTTTTTAGTATATTAATTCAAATGTTTACACACATTTTTTAAATATTTTTGTTCGATCATGGATGTCTGTTCTGTGTGCCGAAAGGAAACAAGAAATGGTTTAAAACCATGGCGGACAATGACAGCCAACCGAAGCTTTTTAATTGCATTAGTAGTGCCAATATTGGGCTTTCAAACTTGACATTTGCACGCTGGTGCTATATATCAGCATTAGTACTGCAGAAACGAGCTGTCAATCTCTGCACAGTAATAGCACTATATTTTGCCTTTTCTGGCATAGTATCAGCATTATATTAGTATTTAGGGCTTCACGACTCTTTAAGACAGCTTTATATGTGGATCTATGCTATTTTATAATGCTTATTGGTTACTTGGGTGAGTTTGCTCCCTGGACTATATTACATATCAACGCTTTTTTTGTGAACAGGGCGATACTTACAAATGTAAACATAAGGCTTTTTTCATACATGCGAATGAGGGCTTTGAAACGCAACAAATTAACCTAAAAATTTGGATTCTACAATATTGCTGTAGTTTAACTACAGCAAAAAATACAACGGGCGAAACTGTATTGTTGTTTGTTTATTTAAAGTGTCGCTCTCCACGCTCCCTGCAAACAAACAATACTTATTTTGCTAGCAGTTTAGAGGCGAAACTGTTTTGAAGTAGAATACTTCTATCGTTTCAATATGGGGGTCCCTTTTCAAAAAATTCTGCTGAGATATTTTCCCAGTCTTCAAATGCGATTAACTTCCGTTGTACTGATCGAAATCGCTATATTTTTGCACTATCTGATCGGAAATATGTGCACGTATATTGTATTTGATCCCGAAAAATGTACGTCTATTGTAGATAACGAAAATGATGTAATTTGTAATGGTGGTAATTATCTGCGCTGATTGGTCCGTACAATTCAACCAAGCAGCGAGCGTTGTTAGGACTGCCTCTTTTTTATCAAATGAACTTCGCCAGGTATAAAAACGGCACATAAGAGAAAATTCGTTAGTTTGCTTTCTGACTTCGTAGCAGCTGCTACGTTTTGTGTCAGCTTAAACTCTTCGGTTATTCAATGACTGCCGCTAGGCATCATTCCATCCAATGATGCACAGGCGTGGCGCGATCAGCGCACATCGCAGAAAAAGCAGAATGCGCGTGCGAAGGGGTGGTTGAGTGCGAAAGACCCAAGTTATTGCTTCATGGGATCTACAAGTTTTCATAGATAAACTAACTAAATGTGGTTTGAACAGATACGAAGTACTTCGATTTTTACTGTCGAACCTATGCTGGTGGCATGACGAGTACAACTTCGACGGCTATCGCTTCGATGAGATTACTTCAATACTGTACCACTCACGTGGTATTGGCGATTGTGGTTCACACATTGACCATCGGCGCCGAATGAAAAACGCATTGGCATATCGCACGATCATGCATCGGTGGGCGATAAAACAATTTATTCCTGACTGATGGATAAGGATATGTACACAAATATGTTCACAACTTCAGCACCGAACATGATCATCGATCGCGGGATAAGTCTACGCCACCATTGGCACTTGGTCGATGACAAGATGTTGAAATACTGATTCCTTAACGATTTTGATCGTACCATGAACCACACCGAAGGGTGTTTCCTTTGGCTAGACTGTCTATCGGTGTATGTTAACGCAAACATGAGGACGACAAGGTTGACGTTTTTCAACAGCACAATCTATGGTTCGTGTTCCACTTCCATTACAGCAAAAGTTTCTCCGATTTTCGCATTGGCGTAGATTTGTCCGGCAACTACAAAACAGTGCTCTGCACAGACGATGAACAGTTTACAAGATTTGACAGGATTGATAAGAATGTAGGGCATCGTACATTCCAGGAAGGATGGGCGGACAGGAGAAATATGCAAATTTTATTTCATCGTGAGATCATTTTGGAAGCGATAGTTGTCTAGTTCAAGTTGGCAGGGAAAAACAACTGGGCGATTCGGAATGATATTTGTTGTTTGCATAGAGAGTAGAATTTTGTTTTATCACAGAGATAATAGTTATTAATATATTGTGATTAATTACAATTAGTAAATTGTTTGAATAAACGTTTTTATCTATGGAATCTAACAGCAGTACTCATTTTGTCATTACGGTAATGGACCTTCAGTACAGATGTTAAGATTAGGATAAATTTTTATGGGTTTCAGTAGTAGGATAGATAGTCTGTACTATTGAAATATAGCTTTAGAAATAAGCGGATAAATTTTTGTCGCAGCGTATTGTTGGTTATTCAGATGGTCAGAGGGTTATTCTCGTGCCCACGAGCCCAAGCCCAAAAATCTAGTGATTCTTGGCATTATGCTGCATTATGAATGCATTGAAATAATTTTTAGAACGAATCTATCGCTTTCTATCAAGCGAAATGAAGATGAAATACCAGCAGCAGCTCAAATTTTGTTGCTATCTAAATGCTATCATACGTTTATCGTCAGGTCCACGCGATCATACTTACCATACATTCAGTTCCAAAACATGTTCAGGTATGAATCGTTCATAGTGACTATCAAGCTTGCAGACATATTGATTATAATCTCTAGAAGAAGCAAAGTACTTCTCCCTATTGAGCAGAATTTATTAATGATATGAGATAAACAACTATTCGGTCAAAACCCATTCCGGAACCGGTTCGGAGTTCTGTGTGGATTCCAGTTCAAATCCAACGACCTATTCCGATCAAGCGCGGAATCGGTTGTTGCATTTGAGCTGGATTCCGAATAGTTTGAATCAGTAGAATGTGTTGTGAGTGCACTGGTATTAATCTGCGAAACCAACGAGATTTTCCTGAACAGAAAAATATAATTATTGCGCATTCAGAATAGATATGAACAAATTCAACCAGGACGAAAATTTTATCGCCGGTAAGTTTGGTTCACTTATTATCGGACAAGGACTAGACATCGTATCTGCCTGCATTTCGGGGAGATTAGAGTATTGTTATGGCAATAGTAGGCTTGTTCCAGTACAAGGAAGTTGCTCCGGAGCAAGCAGGACCAAAAAATACTTGATCCTTTTTACTCCGGTTTGCTATCAGAAGGACAAAAAAGAAGAAGACAATACAGGAACGATTTTCTCCGCTTGCTCCGGAGTACTTCCAGTTTCTATTGATACTAGAACAAACCGAGTATAGTCTCAATATTTTGCTTTTTTTAAATTTATGCACTCAAAAAATGTATTGTGCATCTTCTCTGCCGGTTATTAAATTATTTTTTACGGAGTAAAACGATGATTTATATATCTGGACAATCGTCTATGTAGGGCACAGGAAGGTATACTTATACCGTTAGCATAAAAAATATTGGTTGCACCCAAGTTTGGCATTGTGTTTCTATAGTAATCTCAGAATTTTTAATTCATATGCACTGTGCAGTTCTATGTACTAGTTTGGCCAAGGGTTTGCACTTTTAGTCAGAATTGTAAAAAAGTGTTCCTTTGAATCTGATATTTCTACTTGCATGCTCAATTAGAACTTCCCCGGTACGCTACAGGAACTTCCCCGATGCACGACAACTCCGAATTTCTATTACTCCTTAAATGCATGAATTTCGTTTTTCGGGATGGATGCGATATATACCTCTTATAGAGGCTTTATATCACAAAATTCGGTATATTGGCAAATGGCAACAGTATGCGTTTAAGGGTTACATACAGCAGTGTTAAGCTCCTCCGGCATTCGACAGGTGGATCGGTCAGGTTGAGCACCGCTGAAAACTCTACGAATCATGCAATCGGAATATTATCAAATGAGGCTAGCGATATGCATGTAAATCAGATTTTATGTTATTTTAAGAGTAGTGAATTTAAATCATCAACTTGGTAATCGTTATAGTATTTGTTTGTCGTCGAAACTAAGGTGGCCAACAGAGTGGCGATGATAAATTGAGCTGGAGCCAGTACTAACATTAGGATGCAACATTCAAGAAACCTGCTTGCAGCAAATCAATTGGAACCAGTCAATGTAAATGCAAGCAATCGATGCAAATCCGCCAGGCTGTTATTCTGCGTTTTCCCTTGTTTGCTGCAAGCAGGTTTCTCGCATCCTACTATCAGCCTCAACTCCAGCTCAGCTTCACTCGGTCACTTTGCAGTTAGGCTTGGAACCTGACTCATTTTTGTCTCACGCCGAACCACATTCTATTCACTACAGATCAAACTGTGTTCGATTGGGGACAATTGTTTCGGTTTGTCCAATAAGTATTAAATTTTGTTCAACTCGAGTACTATGAAAAGTCAAAAAATAAAATTTGACAGTATGATATTCACTCGGTTTGTTTATAGTCATTAATGAATAATGTACCGCGTTTCACCACTTCATCTGCAGTGTTGCCGATAATTTAATCAGAAATATAGAACACAGTGCTGCCGAAACGGATATTTAGTGTCCCACCATTCTTGATTTGGTGAAAAAAATATTCAACATTCTTGCAATTTTCAATTTTCAAAAAATCATAAAAAAGTCAAGAAAAGTTTTAAAAATCTATTCTCAAGAGAATTGTTCTTAAAAAAATAAACTCTTTTGATTAAAAATAAGAAAAATAGGGGTTAGGTCTGACAAGAAAGGTCTATTGCTGGCAAATTGTAGGGCAATTAGCGCATCCGAGTTGGCAAATAGCCCCCCGCTAGCCAGCAACTTGCCCTTTTTGACTGGGAAAACTAAAACGTGTTGTGAGACACCTGTCTGTCAGGCCTGCAATTACAAAAAGGATGATGGGTTAATTTTTATAAAGGAAGTGAATTTCTAAACGATATTCTTACAGGTAAATACAAATTATTTTGATATGGAATATAAAAGTGATGGTAAGAAATTACTTTTACTTTATTGTGCAATTTGGTAAAGTTATAGTTCATGAAGTTTTGAAGTATTGTAAAACCTACTCTGAATTTTAAAAGGTTATGTTATTTTTGTCATATTGCGACCATGAACGTCCTGCATTACGTCGGAGAATCTATCCGTCCAATAAAGGAAGGATATGCGGTTTTCGCAGCTTTTCTTACTTGCAATAATATCCGCCGAAGTAAAATGAGCTGAACATATAATTTCGGCGCTTACCGGAGAAGTGCAAGAGCTGCTTTCATTTATGACACACTGGATAGGGAATTTTGAAAAAGGTGGTAAAATTTTCGGATGCACCAAAATAGCTCAGGCACGCGTGAACAACACATTTTTTCTTATCTGAAAAATAACCAATGTCAGCGGTTATTAAAACAAAAATATTTAAGTAACGTCAGATTTTTGCAGTTATATCTTTTAAAAATTTCTATAACTTACCTAACGTTTTTCTTGCCGTTTTGGATTCCGTGTTGAAGATATTAGAGAAGGTTTCGTAAATACCCAAAAAAATTCACCGTAGTTTGACGGATGTCAAATTTCCCATCATCATTTTTACATACTTGCCATCTGTGAGTCAATCGCGCTTTGATTCGCCAATGGGAGTTTTCACGTTTTCGAGATCTGTTCATTTTTGTTTGTCACGTCATTTCATGATTAAAATCATCAGCGCCTGGCGGTAGTCATGGTATCTATTACCTACCATCGAAGAATGTGTGCTGAAATGAAACGCTTACAACGTCAGAATACAAACTAACGAATTTTTCTTGTGTTCTCGTTTTATACGCGTCGCAGATCATTCCATGAAAAAGAGGCAGTCCCAGCAACGTTTGCTTTTTGAGCGAACTGTACCAAGCAATCATGGATCAGATAATTACTACTTTCATAAAATCCATTATTTCCGCTATTTTTAGTAATTGTACATACTATCGAATTGGATACAATATTGTTGTACATATTTCCAATCAGATAGCGCAATAATCTTATTTTTTCATTCAGTACAAAGGCAGATATTCACGTTTAAAAAATCGGGTAAAATTCTGGCAGAAAATTTGAAACGGGACCCCTATATTGAAACGTTAGAAGTATTCTACTTCAAAATTTAAAAAACGTGTGTAAACATTGGCATTAATATACGATAAACACTAGCGCCGCCACACCAACCTATCCCAACTATCCATTCCGGAACCGGTTCGAAATCCTGAATGGATTCAGTATAGAATCTTGCTCAAAGAAAACAACCGATTTCGACTTTATCGGTTGATGCATTTGAGCTGGAATTCATACTGGAAGTCCGAACCGGTTCCGGACTAGTTTGACTGGGTAGAGGAATAACCCGTGTCAATTCAGTCGAACACAACCACAAAAAACATGACGACAGTAGCGCACCTGGTTTGGATATCCCAACTTTTAAGTACATACAAACGCGTGTTAACTAAGGGATTTCTTTTACTGTTTGTAATTAGATGTTGAACGTTAGGCTATAGAGTTGTAAGAGAGATCACCCTCGGTGTATTCACAATACATATAGTCTTTTTCAGTCCGTACCTTTTGTACAGTTGGTATTCTTATCTATAAAGTTCGCCCGACGAACATCACGTAGGGAGCGTTCGCAGATGAGTACACTCCTAATTAAAACCTAGTAGTTTTAGCTATACAACAACTCCTTATCCTTTAACAATGTTTTAATTCTTAGATTTGTATAACGAATTTATATCTTATTCATTCGAAGGATTCATTTAAATCTGAAATTTTAACTTAGATGACTATTCTATACTATAAACAAAATCAATATCTGCCTTCGCAGTCCGGAGTCGTTTCGATCTACGCAAAACAGGATTCAGCGATTCCGCCGCCGACGTCACTGATTTTCTCTTCCTGTTAATCTTTGTTCTTTCTGATGTTTCTTCAGGAAATCCCCGGAATTCTTCCCCTCCGCTATCATCTTGTCGTTCCGCAGAAACTTCTCGATCCGTATCCTTCGAAGATACAAATATGTTCGGCCTACGATCGGCATTATCACTCCTTTTGCGTGTTCGAATTTGGGTTCGATGGGCCATCGTACCCACGTTTCCAACGCGTACCTGGAAAATATGTTTTGAGAACCTTTTAATAAACATTGCTTTTAACCATTTAGCATGATGGTGAGGATTACGATTTCTATACCATACTTCATCCCCTTCCATCAGTGAGTCCAGCAATTCATTGGACGTATTCGGGACATACCCACTTTTGTTTTGTGTATTCAAATCATTTGACGTTTTGGATGGAGGCAAAGGTGAAGGTATATCGAATGGTTGTGTTGTTGACAATTGTCTTTTATAAGGGTTTTTTGGATTTAACAGGTGCAAAAGAATTTTTCAGGTATATGAAAATACTAACTCCAATAGAAAATGTCCATCTCTGGTTATGTTGAAATTTCTGTAATTTATCAAAAATAAGTTAATTTGATTCTCCAAATCTAGGTCGACTATTTCTGGCTCAAGTGAATTTTTTTTAAGAACATCTTTTACTGTTCGAACCAATCTTTCCGCCAGTCCATTACTGGACGGATTGTAAGGCGGGCTCTTAAGGACTTTAATACCCCGCCTTTCTAAAAACGCTACGAACGAGTATGAGTTGAAAGGCGGACCTCCATCTGAAAATAATACATCCAGCAGTCCAAAACGAGCAAAACATGCTACTAATTTTTTTAAAACCTTTATACAATCCGTACCTGACTTCATCCATTCAATATCCACCCATTTTGAAAAACTGTCAACTATCAATAAAAACGAATGATGCGCAAAATTAAAAAAAATCTATATGAACCCTGCTGAATGGTCTTGTCGTTGGCGTCCATTGGGACGTAATCTTTTGTTTAGGTATTATCGCCATACTGTTACACGCATCACAATTTGTTACAAATTTTTCAATGTCAGAATTAATACCAAACCAGTAAACTGAACTCCTGGCCAATTGTTTCATTTTAACAATACCTGCATGATCAGCGTGTAACAGTTTTAAAATCATGTTTCGCATTTGCGGTGGAATTATTACTCTCCCCTGATACATTAGACATTCGTTATCGATCTCTAAATCTCTTTGATTCGCCAGAATGTTAACGAAGCGTTTGTCCAATTTCTTTGGCCAGCCATTGCGCATAAAAGACATCACATCTTGCAAAAAGGTATCGTTTTTTGTGAGATCAGGTATTTTCTTGAAATCAATCGGTAATTCTTTACCAAAATTTATGCTTCTAATGAATTCTACATCCAACTTTCTGGGAACTGGTTGCTGTAATGGGAATCTTGAACAAAAATCTGCATTTCCCATTCTCGCAGAAGATCTGTATTGAATTTCAAACTCATAAATAGATAATTCTAAAATGTATCGTTGGAGTCTAGTGACGTAAATGGAATGCTGTCCAGTTTTCCTAAAAATACCAACTAGAGGTTTATGGTCTGTGAAAACCTGAAATTTTTGGCCATAGAGATACTTGTGAAATTTCTTTATGGTACACACTAAAGCTAGCGCTTCAAGATTGGATACTTTCTTTGGGCATCATTTAAAGAAAATGAAGTGAAACATATTGGGCTTTCAATTCCATCAATTATGTGTGCAATTACTCCTCCAAGACCATAGCCCGATGCATCAGAAACTACGACTGTTGTTTTTTTGAAGTAGAATACTTCTAACGTTTCAATATAGGGGTCCCGTTTCAAAATTTTCTGCCAGGATTTTACCCGATTTTTTAAACGAGAATATCTGCATTTGTACTGAATGAAAAAATAAGATTAATGCGCTATCTGATTGGAAATATGTACAACAATTTTGTGTCCAATTCTGTAGTATGTACAATTACTAAAAATAGCGGAAATAATGGATTTTATGAAAGTAATAATTATCTGATCCATGATTGGTTGGTTCAATTCGCTCAAAAGCAAACGTTGCTGGGACTGCCTCTTTTTCATTGAATGAGCTGCGACGCGTATAAAAAGAGACTACAAGAAAAATTCGTTAGTTTGTGTTCTGACGTTGTAAGCGTAGCAGCTGCTGCGTTTCAGCTTTCATTCTTCGATGGTTGGTAACAGATACCATGACTGCATCTGATTGGGAATATGTGTCACATGTGTGTTAGTGATTCAAACGAACACGAAAAGTTATAAATAAATGTGCCTTGTGCCTGTTTGAATCAGTTGTTGCTCTTTTGCCAGACAAATAACATCGTGCCTATAGCGTCTCGTACGACAAATTTGAGCACCCAGCACACTACGCTTCTATGAATGACGTCATCCTCGACTATTTAAAGAATATCATTTCTCGAACGACTTCATTCTCCCGTCGAACGTCGGGCCGTAAAGAACAGCAGTAGCAATCATGCATGTTGACAATGCGCTGCGATGAGTGCTGCATTTGATCACTGCTACCGCTGGGGGTGATCCGATGTAAATAGCGCGCGGCTGGAAGAGTTGGAAAACCTACGTTGAAGCTGACTAATTGTTCCATTCTGCATGTTATTATTGTTAAATTATAAGCCCTTTTAAGGGCTATAACAATAACAAACAATTAAGAACAAATTGGAATGTTTCCAATCTTTGACAGCGATAATCCAATTGCGCAGTTTATATTCGTTATTTGTTGCATGCGCGTATATTGACAATCTGAAATTTGCAACAATCTGTTATTTGTTTAAATTTATCCTTCCGAAACAATACAAATATGTGCAGCTACTTAAAGTACATTTGCAGGTTGAAATTAGCGAAAACCTGTGATTTATTAAAAAGAGTCTTTCGGAAACATAATCCAAAATTCTGCAATGTTTCAGAAAATTGGAGGATGTGGCAACACTGCCAGCTAGCGAAAGCCGTACCAAAAAGAATCCGCAAATATTTTTTCGTTATTCTGCATGAAGGCAGTCAGTCCATCAACAATGCGAAGGTGATAAAAGCCGATGTCACATTTCAAACTATCAGTATTTCATATTAGATGCTGAAGGGAAAGGTTGTTTCTTTTCATTTCGAAATATTTATCTGATGTAAGTAACGTGTGGCTGGAACAGATGGCAAACTTTTTTTTGCAGCTGACTAATTGTTCCATTCTGCATGTTATTTTTGTTAAACCAAAAGCCCTTAGTTAGTTTAGTACTTTTCATTCCATAGCACTCGTGTTTGTGGATCCCACAAATAGTCCATTTCAGGATTCCAACAATAGTTCTTTTCAGGACCCCACATGCAAAACAGTTAATTTGAATGATTCCCTTAGAATGGTTCTTTTTGAGACCCCAAATATAGAACATTTCAGAGTTAATGTTAATGTTAATTAAACCTGCCGTTATATGCACATATGTTAAACTTTTTTCGTTTACGAATAATTTGATTTACGACCAGTTATTTTTCTATCGTGATTGCAAACATTTGATTTGATAGTAGGTATTTAAAGATAGATGAAAGGTTTTGTGAGCATCATTAATTTATGTTCCCATTTCATGGATTTGAATAAAACTTTTTCAAAACTTGAATTTATCACACTATAGGTTATCGATTTTAATTTAAAAATTCAACAATTATGAATATCGCTTGCTAATAAAACTGGCTGTATTTTTAATGTCATCGTGGTCGTGTCTTGTACACAACACTTAATTTTTTTCAGAGCTGAATAAATGGATTGGCGATGGAGTGGTTTGGTGCGAGAACCGCGCTCTCTTGTTCTTTAAATTATATGTGGCGTTAGGTGCCTGTACAGATAAATTCACCACGGCGCGCGTCCCAGGGTGCACCGTGGTGAATTTATCTGTGTGTTTGTTTCCTCTGGCAAGCCGTAGACTACGGCGTAGTGCGTACTGGTTGTTTCGTTGTGTAAAGGAGATGGTGTTGGCTTATTGGATACTGATAATATGATTTTCTGTTGATGATTTGATACGAGTTACTTAAGTTACTAAAGTTTATTTACGAGTATATAGAGCATTTTTACACTACCAGGGGAACTTTAAAATACTCGGTACTCGGAGCAAACTGAGAAAAAGTTGTACGTATCATCATGTTATAAACTTAGTTGAATAACGGTCCGTAAAACAGATTAATTGTATCCACATTATTTTGTGTGCGACTAAATGACGCAATGTGCTTTTTACTTATTTTGTTTGCGAATATCGCGGCTACACAAATGAAAAGCTCCATTATTGTGAACAATCCACTCTAAGATACCTGCTTGGTTAAGGTTCGAGCATATTATTATTTATGAAAACATGGGGTAAAACGCGCCTCCTAAGGAAATATGATCATAGTTTAGCTATAGAACATTAATTGGGAGAACTTAATAAATATCATTCAACCAACGTTGCTCCATGTAATCGCAATCATAACGCTTTGAAAAATGTTCAAAATTTCAACGATTCACAACAACAACGGGACAGAAAGCTCGTTGGACTAACACGTAATTTTGTTTTCTGTTGAGATTAAACAAAAGTGTAGCTTTAAATCGTCTTAGGTTACGCAATTATTCGGTTTTCAAAACAATTGTTCTGTTTTAGATTAGACAGATGGGTAGGTAATGTGCGACATTACCGAAATGAAGTAGCATACATTTTAAGTTGTTAATACGAATGCTGCAATTTTTTTCTAATTTCTGAAAGGTTTTATTGAAATAAGTTATTTCGGTATTTCTAATGGAAATAGCGAAATAACGGTACAAGTATATACGATTCTCTACTGTTGCCAAATGAATTGATTCACTCTCATTTAATGCTCCTTTCAGGGTTACCATATGAGGATAAATATGTTGGAATATTTTAGGTTTCAATGTACGTGTACCGATATTTCGGTATTTCCATTAGAAATAACGAAATGGCTGGTTTTAATATAACCTATCAGAATATAGTCAAATTTGTAGCGTTCTCATTAACAGCCTAAAGTGTATTCTACTTCACTCCGGTTATGTCTCTGACATTACCCGCCCATCTTTTTTTGGGTCAAATAATTCTAAAAAGTTCGTCTCTATCAGTGATGCTTTGCTCAATTCAAAAGCCCTCTTGCACTTCTCATTCCAATCGAATTTGACATTGTTCTTTAATAGATTGTACAAATGGCTAAGTTTAGAAGACAACTGTGGAATGAATTTGTGGTAGTAATTTATAAGCCCCAAAAAAGATTTTAACTCAACGACATTTGTCGGCTCCTTTGCATTTCTTATTGTCGAAACTTTGTCTGGGCATGGTAGTAAACCCTTCTCACTAATAATGTGCCCAAGGTGAGCTAGCTCCGACACAAATAATTTACATTTGTCCCAATCTAGGGGCAATTCACTTGTGATGCATTTTTAAAAATCGGCGAAATTAAATGCATTTATTTCCATCAAAACAGAAATTCATAATGTATTTGGGTTGCGTGCAATGTTTTCGTGCTGCGTGCAATGTTGTTTGCGTTGCGTGTAAGACGTCAAAACCCTACAGAAAAGCTAGCCCTACATTTAACAAAACGTCGAACGAAGTGGATCAGCGTAGGACGTTTGTTAAACAAACTTTTCTGCGAGGCAGTGCAAAGCTGATGCAAAAATGTAAATTAAATGCATTTTTTTTTTCAATTTAATGCAAATTTGTTATACATTCTTAGAGTGATCTGCCCCTAGGTCCCAATTCACTTTTATGTTAGCATCCGATAATTTTTGCAAAGCAATATCCATTTTAGATTTAGTCTTCAAAATTTTTCCCAGCTATCAAAACGTCATCCCAAATAGCAGTAAATATTATCTATTCCATTCAAAACTTGATCCATCACCTGCTGAAAAATGGAGGCGCTTGATGAGGCCCCCTGTGGTAGCCTATTATATGTAAACAAACCCTTAATAGTGTTAATCACCATGTACTTTCTAGACTTCCGACAACGTTTACTGCGTGTATGCTCCCCCAAGATCAAGAGCACAGAAAACTTTGCAACCGGCCAAACTCGCAAACAAATCTTGCGTTACAGGCAAGGGGTATGTATTGGGAATTATCAATTTGTTTATGGAAACCTTGCAGTCAATCACTAATCTGATTTCGTCATTTTTTTTAATCATCACAACCACAGGGATGCCCATTCACTAGTTTTGATGGGCGTTATAACATTTTCCTGCTCTAATTTATTCAAATAGATTAAAACCTTCTCCCTTAGCCGATAGGGAACGTCGCAAGCTTTTTTAAAAATTGGGCTGTTTTCTTTGAGGACCAGTTCGGCCTCAAATCCCTTTATTGGGGTGGACAGATTTTTCACAAACACATTGGCGAACCTATTTCTTGTATCCTCGATAACTTTTTCATATTGTTTTTCCATCACGGCATTCACCGTCAACGAGTTCATGAAGAAATTTCTCCATACCGGCAAAAACACATCTAGCCAAGTACGACCCATCAACGGAAAGAATTCAATGCTTTAGCTTAACGAGGCCGATAATTCATTTTTTTTTAATTACATGTCACATGTTAGTGGGGGAAAGGAAAGCCGTATTTAGGGGCGGCTTGCTCCCCTCTTATGTAAGTAAAGGAAAAAGGTAGGAAGTGGGATACATATTGTGTAATTGACATCGTCGTTTGCTGATTGATCATTGTGGCGGATATGCACACTTTGTTGTAGTGTTGTAGCACAGACAAACAGACGTAACACGAGAAGAATTTTCATCGCCCACAGAAAAAACGGTCGATTTAAATTATGTAAAATGCGCCATCTCACCGAGCGTGGCGCTTGTGAAGCGATTTTGACACATGGCCTAATGTATCACTTCGTTACCACAAGCACCCGAAAACTAAGATGAAGGGAAAGAAAGGTGGGAACATTCGTGACTTTTGAGTGTATTAGTTTTATAGTCAAATTGAACAAGGCTTCCACGACCCATAAAACAAGTAAACATAAAGATCGGAACGAGCATCCTGATTCTTTGGCGCCCGATGAAAGGAGAGAAAAGGCTGAACTTCACCATGAATCTTCCGATTCGAACACTTAGGGACACTTTTTAATCTCGAAACTAGCGATAAAAATAACTATGACTGAACCGAATCAAAACCTTTGCCCACTACGTTATTTATGTTTTTCTTCTTCATATCCGTTTGTTTTATCGGTTTTATCGAAGAAATATGGCAACAGTACGTATAGTTGGAACAATGTGACATCCTGTACCATCTTCCCGAACATAACCGCCATTTTCATTTTATGCAAACCAAAACAAACAAAATGGTCCATGGCATTCCTGTCGAAGTGCTCAAGGTAAGAATTGTTCAAAATCATTTCGTAGTTTCCTGCACGATGCTGATCGGTGAGCAGATACATTTTAGGATCTTGCCAATTTAACTGGTTCGGTGTAACAAATCTAACCGGATGTATGCAATGGATTCGAATTTGTTGGTCCCCGGAGACTGACGGAGAAATTCAACTTTGGCGGGATGCAGGACTTACGAAAATTGAAGATACGCTTAGACCATATTCAATCTAGATATATTTATTTAATTTATTTAATTTATTGATCCGTCGCAACCCAACAGGAGGTAAACTATCAAGTCGTTGGATTATTATGATTGACAATCACAATATATTTAGATTGCGTCAGGATACAGTTCCGTAGAAGACCAACACATCGAACATACTTTGCACTCAAGACAGAAGCAAAGATTTCGTTGAAAGGGAAAGTAGTGCCATGTACTCGTATGCAGAATCATCGTGGCGAACCATCCGTTTAGAATTTTATAAAATTAAATTCTCCCATAGCCTACATGATGAGTTTTCCCTTACGGAAAACGTTAAAAATGAAATCGTTAATGCGAATTGATCCTGATATTGGCAAGGAAATTTTAGGGGTTGTGTCTCCGTGATCTTGATCCGATGATGACCTCGATAGAGCCGACTCTTTAAAAATAGACTAAATAAAATTAAGAGTACCTAATGTCTCCGGGATTCCAAAAGAGCGACGACAAAGAAGAGTAAATAGAGACAAAAATCAATCATACGACCAATCGACGACACAAATTGATTTCTTCACACGAAAAGAAAAACAATTTTGGCGTTGCTTAATTTCCCGTTACAAAAAATGGTTCTGTTGGGTTTTAAAAATGCAGTCGTAGCTCTGCAGTCTGCATTCTTTAAATTTGTCAATTGCAATAATTATGCCATGGAAAATTGAAGTACGTGACAGGCGATTTTTTTATTTCGCTCTTCAAATTTAACAACTGCAACAATGCCCCTACCTTTCATCTACTATCTTGCAGTTGACAAGCGGTGTGGACATTGTTGCCAGTACTTCGGTTGAAAAAAAATTGTCCCCTGGTTGCCAGAATCGCATTTTGTGCAATGTGTTCAACAGATGTCGCTAGTATACCGTGGGCGATGATTTTTTTTAAATTTTCTTCGAGCTGTTACGTCTGTTTGTCTGTGGTTGTAGTTTCCAGCCTGTAATCGCAGGGGCGAGGGGGGGAGATATTTCGGATAATTATTGGCACTCTGATACTGTCATGATGTTCTCTATATCATCTGCATGTGAGGTATGTCATGATGTTCTGGGTAGACGGTTATCAAGAAGGGTATGCACCGAAGACTCGTGAAGCAATGCCATATTGTAGATACAGGGATAGGTTGGTGAGATTCTACTGTGAATGAGAGAGGGGAAAATGTATTAAACTTGGACATCAATGGTTTTCAAAAAGATATAGATGAGAAAAATATAGGGGTGGTCACGGCTTGCCAGGACGTCCCGGACTGGCACATAGGGTGATCTACCTCGGGCCCGAAGGGAATCTATTAGTTGGGACCTGGCAACACAGTACTCTGCGCACAGCCAAACAACATGCTCGATGTCGTGGTAGCCGTTCTCACAAACACAATGATTACTTTCAGCAAGCCCTATACGACGGAGATGCGCGTCAAACGAGTAATGGTTGGACATGATCCTTGACATCGTACGAATAAAGTCCCGGTTCACATCCAACCCCTTAAACCAAGCATTCGTTGATACCTTCGGGATAATAGAATGTAGCCACCGTCCCAGATGCCCATTGCTCCATGAGGTTTGCCAACTATCGAGCGTCCTCTGACGAGAGATACTGAAAAATTCGTTGAAGCAAATTGGTCTTTCGTAAGTGTCGCCTTCTAATGCGCCCACCTTGGCTAAAGAGTCCGCCTTCTCATTGCCCGCAATAGAACAATGTGACGGGACCCAAACCAAGGTAATCTGGTAAGATTTTTCAGATAAAGCACTCAGATATTCCCGTATTTTCCCCAGGAAATACGGTGAGTGCTTTCCAGGCTTCGCCGCACGGATGGCCTCAATGGAGCTGAGACTATCCGAAACGATGAAGTAATGGTCTGAGGGCAGGGTGTCAATGATCCCGAGAGTATACTGAATGGCAGCTAATTCTGCGACGTAAATTGAAGCAGGATCATTGAGTTTGAATGAGGCAGCAAGATTTTCGTTGAAGATACCGAAGCCTGTGGACCCGTTGAGAATTGATCCGTCAGTGTAGAACATTTTGGCGCAATCGACTTGATGGTATTTGTTATAGAAAATATTTGGGACCACTTGTGGGCGAATATGATCCGGAATTCCACAAATCTCTTCCTTCATGGATGTATCGAAAAATACAGTGTGATCAGAAGTATCTAAGAGATGAGCACGGTTGACGTTATACGTGGATGAATTGATGTTCGGTGCCATGTAATCGAAGTACAAGGACATGAATCGGGTCTGAGAATTAAGCTCGACAAGCCTTTCGCAATTTGCACTCACCAATGGGTTCAGAATATCGCATCGAATGAGTAATCGATATGAGAGGTCCCAAAATCGATTTTTCAGAGGAAGAACGCCCGCCAGCACTTCGAGACTCATCGTATGGGTCGAGTGCATGCAACCCAAGGCAATACGCAAGCAACGATACTGGATTCGCTCCAGTTTTATGAAATGTATGTTCGCAGCGGAGCGAAAGCAGAAACATCCGTACTCCAACACTGATAATATCGTTGTTTGGTACAGCCTGATTAGGTCTCCTGGATGGGCACCCCACCATGTTACAGTTATTGTACGGAAAAAGTTGATCCTTTGTTGGCACTTCTGTTTCAGATACCTAATGTGACATCCCCAGGTACCTTTAGAGTCGAACCATACCCCGAGATATTTGAATGTTGAAGCCTGAGCAATAGTTTGATCCATTAATTGAAGCTGTAGTTGCGCTGGTTCACGCTTTCTAGAAAATACGACTAGCTCAGTTTTCTCCGTGGAGAACTCGATACCCAGCTGGAGAGCCCAAGCAGACAAATTGTCCAAGGTATCTTGCAGTGGTCCTTGCAAGTCGACGGCTTTAGGACCTGTAATAGAGACCACACCGTCATCTGCAAGCTGCCTTAGCGTGCAGGAATTGACAAGACATTCGTCAATGTCATTCACGTAAAAATTGTAGAGGAGAGGGCTTAGACATGAGCCCTGGGGAAGGCCCATGTAGCTAAATCGTGATGTCGATAAATCGCCATGCGAGAAATGCATTTGTTTTTCAGACAACAGGTTTAGCAAAAAGTTATTTAAAATTGGCGAAAGACCATGCTGGTGCAACTTCTCATAAAGAATGTTGATCGAAACTGAATCGAAAGCCCCCTTAATATCCAAGAATACTGATGCCATCTGCTCTTTCTTAGCATATGCCATTTGAATTTCTGTTGAGAGCAACGCAAGGCAATCGTTCGTCCCTTTGCCTTTGCGGAAGCCAAATTGTGTATCTGACAGTAAGCCATTTGTTTCGACCCAATTATCGAGGCGAAACAAGATCATTTTTTCGAATAACTTCCGGATACAGGACAGCATTGCAATCGTACGATACGAATTGTGGTCGGAGGCTGGTTTTCCTGGTTTTTGGATGGCGATGACCCTCACCTGTCTCCAGTCATGTGGGACAATGTTACCCTCAAGAAACTTATTAAATAAATTCAACAAGCGTCTTTTGGCAGAGTCTGGCAGATTCTTCAACAAGTTGAATTTGATTCTATCTGGCCCCGGGGCTTTATTGTTACATGATAAGAGAGCAAGTGAGAACTCCACCATCGTAAACGGTGTTTCGTTCGCGGTATTGTAAGGCGACGCGGCGCGGTAGATTTTCTGTGCCGGGGCGGAATCCGGACAAAACTTTCTTGGCGAAATCGAATATCCAACGGTTTGAATATTCTACGCTCTCGTTAGTACTGTTTCGGTTTCGCATACGTCGGGCCGTGCCCCAAAGAGTGCTCATCGATGTTTCTCTTGTTAACCCGTCGACAAACCGGCGCCAGTAACTGCGTTTCTTAGCTTTCATTAAATTTTTCATTCGCTTTTCTAATATCGCGTTCACTCGATAACTAGCAACTAACCCGTCGTTCCGGAAGGTTTTATACGCGGCAGCTTTCTCCGTGTACACGTTTGAGCACTCTTTGTCCCACCACGGGTTGGGAGAACGTTTTTGGGTGTTCACGTCGGGTACTCGTTTCGTCTGAGTTTGAATCGCGCTATCGAGAATCGAGTTGGACAAAAACTTATATTCTTCCTCCGGGGGAAGTACCTGTGTTGAATCGATAGTTTTGGATATCGCAGCAGCGTAGCTCTTCCAATCAATGTTTCGTGTGAGGTCATAGGGAACATTGATTGGTGCCGATGGTCTTGAACCAGTGGTGATTGCAATTACAATTGGTAAGTGGTCACTACCGTGGGGATCAGATATTACCTTCCACTTGCGATCTAACCGTAGTGATGTCGAGCATAAAGATATGTCCAGTGCACTTGCTTGCGCAGGTGGTCTAGGGATCCGTGTCATTTCCCCTGTGTTCAGAATTGTCATATTGAAGTTGTCACAAAGGTCTTGAATTGTCGAAGATCGATTATCGTCGTATAGACAGCCCCACCCCGTACCGTGAGAGTTAAAGTCTCCAAGAAGCAGGAGGGGCGAGGGAAGGTGTTCAATCACGTTGGAGAATCTTCGATATCCCATCATGGCCCTAGGAGGAATGTAAATAGAAGCAATGCAAAGATCTTTGCCTTTGATTGTTGTTTGACAAGCGACAACTTCAATGCCTGGCGTCGAAGGGAGGTTGATTCGATTGAAGGAGTAGCACTTTTTGATCCCTAAAAGTACCCCCCCCCCCATATGAGTCTTCTCGATCCAAGCGGATAATGTTAAAATCGTGGAAGTTGAGGTTTATATTAGAAGTTAGCCATGTTTCACATAGGGAAAATGCATCACAATGATTGTAATTTAGCAAGTGTTGTAATGAATCGATTTTGGGGATAATACTTCTGCAGTTCCACTGTAAAACAGTGATCAGATCCCTGATTCCGTCTAATAAGTTAGCCATCGAAGGATACGATCGCTGTAAGGAGTGGCCATTGTTCAGTCAACTGTTTTAAAAATGTTCTTACTGTTGGTAGAATAGCAACCAGCAAGCTTTTCATAGGATCGGTAATGTTGAAAGCTGTGAATATCCAGTCCACAATGTCAGAAAATTTAAGGAATCCCGTTTTAGGGTGAGTTTCTGACTGTAAAATTGGAGCACTTGGGATTTTTGGTACCCCGGGGAGTGCTGGGAACTCCTGGTTGTATCTCAATTTCCCAAAACCAGGAGGCATTATCTTCGGATTTGTACCAGCACTTCCAGTTGATGAATTATTTTTATTTTGTACCCTTGTTTGGGACAACCTAGGACCCTTACGAGGAAGTTCAGGTGAGTTTTGATTAGGTCTTTTCCTAGAGTTTCCAAGCGGAGCCAAAGAATGCCCCTCGCAAGGGTCGTTAGAGGCGTTATCGTCAGTTGGCAAGAGAGCGAATGGGTTTTCGGAGATAAGTGGAACAGCTCTTTTAAGCATTTCTGCGTAAGAGCGTCTGGAGCGATCTTTGGCGGATCGCTTCAGTTTATCCGCGCGAAGTTTGTACGTTGGGCATGTCAAAAGTGTATGCGGATTCTCCCCACAGTAAACACACTTCTCAGCGGGCCTACTGCAAGTATCATCCGCATAGCGTTCCCCACATTTACCGCACCGTTGCTTGTTGCTACAGTAGGTGGCCGTGTGACCTAGCTGCTTGCAATTGGAACAATTCATGACCCGCGGTACAAACAGGCGTACAGGTAGACGAGCTCCTCCCACTTCAACGTAGCTCGGAAGTGCAGATCCGGCGAAGGTTACGCGAAACGAGTCTGATGGATAGTAATTACCATCTTCGATGGACTTTGAGTGCAATTGCTTGCACTCCAAAATCTTAACTGATTGAAGGTTAGGGTCCTTAAAGCGGCCAGCCCCATCATTCATCAGATCATCGACAGTTAGACCCGCATCACTTACCACACCGTCGATCTCCACATCACGAGAAGGGATGTAGACGCGATACTCCAGCGTAAAGAGGCTATTGCTAACGATATCATTGGCCTGTTTCAAGTCAGTAACGACTACGCGCAGTTTATCTGACTGAACCTTTTTAATCTCGGTTACGGCCGAGTAACGTTTTGTCAGCTCCCGTGCAACAGTTATGCTGTTTAACGGTTTATTTTTGGGCCGAAAGTATACCACCCAAGGACCAGCGGATCCATCCTGGTAAACCTTGACTCGGGAGGGGCTGTGAGACATTGGGGGGAAGTGGATCGACCATAACATTATCTGTCTCAGTATCAGATATATGTTCTTCTTCCCCATAATATTCGTCTTCGGAGGGTGATCCTTCTGTTTGTTCCATTTTGTTGCGGGAGCAACACGCTCGACCGCACAGTTGGTTCCTGACGAGCTGGTAGGTGAATTGATCCTTCGTTTGTTTTATCCGTCACCCGCGTGACCTTCACACAATAGAGCTGATATAGCTCGTCTAAACAAAGCCGTCTTTCAGGCAAGAAAACTGTTTAGTAACTTCACTGCACCGATATCGCAGGTAATAATTATCACTCGCGGGACTGTTTATTACTAATGCTTTACTGCAGCCTCTGCCACAGCAAGCACCTTCGTACTACCGAAAAAACTAAACCACACCGGAGAGAACAAAAAGCACTTGTTTCCCGGTACAAAGTTGGGTTACGAATGTATTCATTGTCACTATCTAGTGCCAACATTTTTAATATTTTGTTAATACCGTTAAGATTGACCAACACATTTGTTTCACCTGCAATTTGTAAATTATTACCATTGACAACAATCAATCTTTTGTTGCATTTACTTAAAGGATTTTTGAAATTAGCAAAGTATTGATTTTTCCCCATCGCAGTAACGGGAGAACCACAATCTACTTCCATTTTAACAGGCTTTCCCTCCATCATAACATTTAACAAGCAAGGATCACTGATTTTATTTATAGAAGATATATGCAACATGCAAAAGAATTCACCTGAATCGCTTTCAGCATCGCTGTCTGAGTCATCGTCCGCTTTCAAACAGTTGAAGAGTACACTTAGACCATCTGAACTTGTCCCAGGTTTCATATCTTCGATGAACTTCACCGCTTCTTTCTTTGTGTTCTTTAGCTTGAAACATTTCCGCTTGATGTATCCTCTAACTCCACAGAAATCACATATGTAACTTGAATAATCTGGTCGTCTTTCCTGTCCTTTATGCCAATCTGCTTGCTGAAACCGAACCTTCCTGTTCCTAACGAAATTCTCCTTTGAATCCTGCTCTGACCTTTCCCTTTCATATGGCCTGAAACCTAGTCGGCTTCTGACTGGTCCTTTGACCGAAGCTACTTGCTCACCGCTGTTTGCATATCTTTTGGCTGTTTCCAAAGTAGCCGCCAATTTATTCAAAGCAAATCCGCCTTGATCAGATCTAAGAGCAGAAATCAGCCCATTAAAGCCAAGGGTTCTTGCATTCGCCCCAGCAATCTCCCAAGTTGCTATCAACTTCTCAGCCGATTGCAGAGTTAAATTGTCTTCATTTAATAACCGCTGCTGTAAAGCCCGGTCCCGAATGCCAGCGATTATACGATCCATAACTACAGAATCTTTATAATTCCCAAAGGAACAGAATTCCGCTTGTAATTTTACAGATAATATAAAATCTTCAACAGTTTCATCGGGCTGTTGGACGCGATTATTAAACTTACACCGCTGAATCAAATCAGATTCAGTTTTATCCAAACGTGCTTTTAATTTTAACTTCTGATAAATTCCCGTTGGGATACAGTAGCTTTAGCTCTGCAAAAACTCCCGGGCCGCTTAACGTTATAAAGTGAGCCTTTTTGGCATCGTCCTAAACTTTGTTCATTATGAAAAAATATTCTAAGCGTTCTACCCAGTCTCCAAAACTTGTTCTCTTACGATAAGGTTCCATCGTTGTAGCAATGGTCGAATGGTATTGAGCTAAAGCCATGTTATTGCTTTATTTATAATAGGGGAAAAATGTTATAATTTTGGCACCAACAATGATAAAATGACTCACCAGATCCGATATTCTCACCGTTTACCAGCTTCCGTAGCCAGCAAGAAAACGATTTACTTCAGCAACGGGTACCGTGTCTATATATCCGTCCAACCAGCCGAAATTTCCGGTCCGAGAAACAGCTAGGGTTGCTACCCCTCCGGGTTTGACCCGGAGACTCCGGTTTTCGGGAGCGATCTCCGGGTTTTACATCAATTTCTCCGGGTTTGGTGGGAAGAAGCATAGGTTCAATTTTTTGGAATTAATTGATTCTTTACAAAACATTTAAAAAGTCTAAATTAACTATTACTCTGGTTCAGATTTATTTTTCCCGACTAACCCTTCGTTTCAAGGTGGCGAAGAGTTCACCAAATATTGCTAATTTCTTTCACAAAGCAATGAAAATGAAAAACAAATAAAATTTACTATAAATTAACCTTCCGGAAGTCGCGCTAGTGCACTGAGTGCACGCTGCTCTGAAAATCTAGCGAAAGCGTCTTAGGGGACCAGCGGCTGCTCGTTCGGTAAGCCATATGCGCGACTTCCGGAGGGTTAAGGAAAGTCATATTTCGCTATGTGCTACAATTGAAATGTTGCATTCCACTAAGTCGCTCAAAATGGCGTAAAAAAGTTATTTTACTGCAATTTTACCAAATCATTTCACTCTTAGTGGTGCTTATCACCAGCTGCACTAAAGTTTGGCAGATTTGTTCTAATCCAACTGACTAGGTCAACATCAAACGAGTTCTTGCGGTGTTGTTGCTACTCCAGCAGCGATCCTTAACTGGGCTAGGGAGGAGAGTTTTGACCCTTTGTTTCGAAATTAAGATTTGTTGGTGACGAATAACGGCCACCACATAGTGTGATGTCGCAGCTCTGCCTCCTTTGCTCTCCTTCTCCTGTTAGTTGTGGAGGAGAGCAATGCTCGTTCGACCTCCACAGTGAGAGTAGCGGGTGCTTTTGTATTCTTGGCACTTAGTCGGGGAAGTGAAATACTACACCTCATTAAACCGATAAAACCGTTCTCAAGCGTGAAAAATTTACAGTTTTGCTTTAACGTGGTAATAAAAAGCGATTAAAGTGCTCTAAAATGTCTAGCAATCGCTTTGATCCCACTTTCTGTCTCGTTCCACTCAAAATCCACCACCCCCCAGATCAGTGAAAATCTCCGGGTCAAAGCCACTCCAGGGGTTCAACCCTAGCAAACAGCACAACCGATCAAGAGATAGAACCACTGTTATATTAATTTCTACAACCGGTTTTTTGTCCAACCAGCCGCACCTTCCGATCCGAAACCCAGCATGCAAAAAGATAATTTCAAAGTACCTCTCTGTACGAAAGAAATGAGGAAAAAAACTCTCTTAAAATTTGTTACAGGGTTTCCTATTCAAACCTTGAATATACACGCCGTCACTTTTCGTTGAAAGCTATTTAAAACAAAAGGAATCTCGGTAGTAAAAAAACAAAATGAAGAATACTAAGAAACGTGATTTCACGAGACCGCAAAATGGTGCACCTCACTGGATGCCACAAATAACTTAAAGCTGTTTTATCGGATGACTTCCACGTTATTTTACCTTCTTACCGTGCCACTTTCACCGTACTTCAAAAAAAAATAAAACACTTGTTTGTCCCGTCGCCACTTTTAAGTACATGCAAACGCGTGTTAACTAGGGGATTTCTTTTACTGTTTGTAATTAGATGTTGAACGTTAGGCTATAGAGTTGTAAGAGAGATCACCCTCGGTGTATTTACAGTAGATATAGTCTTTTTCAGTCCGTACCTTTTGTACAGTTGGTATTCTTATATCTATATAGTTCGCCTGTCGAACATCACGTAGGGAGCGTTCCAGATGAGTACACTCCTAATTAAAACCTAGTAGTTTAAGCTATACAACACCAACTACCTTTGAAACCGTTAGAGATTTTACACAAGTTGAATGCTGAAGATGGACGTCTGTTCTCTGTGATATTACTATAAAATGGTAACCACCAATAGTTATTTCAACCAGTCAGCTATTTTCAAAACAACCATGTTAATGGCAATTATGATAATTGGATGAAAATGCAGATATTGTAAAAAATACTATTTTACTAACATGAAATGGTAAGAAATACCAATACATATTTGTATTTGGAAATACTATATTTCTATGTCAACATGGACATGTTACTAAACTATATATCACAAGGCGGAATTGATTAAGCGGACTTAGCGCGGAGCGAACACTTTAAAGGTTTTCGGTATGTTTTAACCACAACTTTACTCGTAGGCAGTTCGTTTGTGAAAGAGACCTGCTCTCGTCTATTTGGTTGTTTTATGATAGGCTACACCGTTATCGGTGTTATGATTTTTGACAGCGCAGAAACGCTGGTATAAAAACTTATCTAGATCTAACAGCTCTTCAGCTTCCGATTGAGTTTGAGCTCATTCCATTTAAAAATCGACAGTAATCAATTTTTTACAATTATTACATTTATATAATTTCAAATTCATTATTTAATCCTATCTGAAAGAACAGTAATTCTTTATATAACTATTTTTTTAAATAAACATAATCACTTTTCAAATTATTTGAACGGATTCTTTTTGATCGCCGCAAATCTGGTGGAGTAGAGTTCCCCTCTGCGACATGTTTCCTTTTCCAATTCATCCTTTGATCCTCCGGTGGAAATCCGTAATATTCATCTTCGCTTTCTTCAGTACGAAGTCCCGTGTTCCGATTCGTTACCTTCGTAGAAATAACCACGTTAGGCCGAACAAACTCCCTCTCCTTCCTAGAAGTTCGAAGTTGGCTTCGATGAGCCATGACCTCTACGCTTCCAACATGTATCTGAAATGTATTGTGAGAGTACTTTTTAGTGAATGTCGCTTTTAACCATCTAGCCTGATTGTGGGGGTTGTGATTTTTATACCACACTTCCTCTCCCTCAATCAGACTATCCAAAGGGTCAACCGACACCTTCGGAAGACAACCAACATTAATTGGCTGCCCAGTGTCCTCATTTGAAGTAGGTGTAGTATGAGTGTTAGTGGAAGGAATCATTAGTTGTTTTTTATATTGCTTTTTTGGATTAATCAAATCTATCAATGTTTTTGGTTTATATGCAAATATTCTCTCAGACGGAAAATGTCCATCTGTTGTCGCACAATAATTTCTATAATTAATTAAAAATAAGCTTATTTGGTCTTCTAAATCCAACTCTTTAATTTCTTGGTCCAGTAAATATTTTTTTAGTATATCCTTTGCTGTTCTTACCAATCTTTCAGCCTGACCATTACTAGCAGGATTATATGGTGGGCTTTTCATAACTTTTATTCCTTGTCTTTCAAGAAAATTTACAAAAGCATAAGAGTTGAATGGTGGACCTCCATCAGATACTAATACATCTGGTAACCCGAATCGTGCAAAAAATGCTACAAGTTTCTTTAAGACTTTATTGCAATCAGTACCTCTTTTCATCCATTCAACTTCTAGCCATTTAGAATAACTATCAACCATTAACAGAAAGGTATGATGAGAAAAATGAAAGAAATCAATATGTATTCTACTAAATGGTCTAGTAGTAGGTATCCATTTGGAAGTTATGTTCTGTTTAGGAACTACAGCCATGCCATTACAAGCATCACAGTTAGCTGCATATTGTTCAATATTCTTATTTATTCCAAACCAATATACTGTCCGTCTGGCTACTTGTTTCATTTTGATTATACCTGCATGGTTGGCATGTAAAAGTTTCAAAATTCCTCCTTGCAATTTTTGCGGTATTATTACTCTGTCTTTATACAACAAACATTCGTCGACAATCTCTAAATCCTGTTGATTTGAAAAAACATCAACAAGACGCTTGTCAATTCTTTTAGGCCAACCATTGCGCATGAATACAATTATATTCTGTAGAAATTGATCATTCTTTGTCTCATTAGCTATCTTGACGAAATCCATTGGAAATTCTTGGCTGTAATTGATACTTTTAATCAAATCAGCGTCCAGCTCATTTGGTACCGCCTGCTCCAAAGGGAATCGCGAACAAAAATCAGCGTTACCCATTTTTGCAGAAGGCCTATACTGTATATCAAATTCATAAATAGATAACTCCAAAATATAGCGTTGAAGTCTTGTTACAAAAATTGCATTTTTCCCTTCCTTTCCGAAAATCCCTACTAGTGGTTTGTGATCAGTAAATACACTAAATTTTTGTCCATATAGATATTTGTGAAACTTTTTGATTGTGCACACTAAAGCTAAAGCTTCTAAATGAAGAATAGGGTATGATTTTTTAGCATTGTTTAAAGAAAAAGATGTAAAGCAAATGGGTTTTTCCACACCTTCCACTGTATGAGCAATTACGCCACCTAAACCGTAACCAGAAGCATCAGACACAACAATCAAGGGTTTTCTTGGGTCATAGAAGTCCAAGAAATCTGTCGCCAAAAGAGCCTTTTTACTTTCTATGAAAGCTTTGTCACAGTTATCATCCCACATAAATTGTACTCCATCTTTCAAAAGATTGTACAAGTAATACAACTTAGAAGACAAATGTGGAATGAATTTGTTATAATAATTTATCAACCCTAAAAATGATTTAAGTTCTGTAACATTTGTAGGTATTTTAGCATTCTGAATTGTCAAAACTTTGTCCGGGCATGGCGAAAGACCCTTCTCACTGATTAAGTGTCCAAGATAATTTAGTTCTGTTACAAAAAATTTGCATTTGTCTATGTTTACTTTAATGTTTGCTTTTTCTAATCTTTCCAAAACCAAATGAAGTTTCCTGATACAGTCATTCATATCAGTTCCAGCAATCAAAACATCATCCAAATAGCAAAACACATTATCTATTCCTTCTAAAACTTGATCCATTACCTGCTGAAATATAGCTGCACTAGAAGAAGCTCCTTGGGGTAATCTATTGTAAGTATATAACTCTTTAATGGTGTTAATGACCATAAACTTTCTAGACCTTGTTGACAACGATAATTGTGTATAAGCTCCTTCTAGATCTAAAGCGCAAAATATTTTGCAACCTGATAAACTAGCGAATAAATCTTGTGCGACCGGTAATGGATAAGTATTCGGAATGATACATTTATTGATTGAGACTTTGCAATCAATAACTAGCCTTATATCATTTTTGAAGTAGAATACTTCTAACGTTTCAATATGGGGTCCCGTTTCAAAAATTTCAGTTGAGAAATTTTCCCAGATTTGAAATGCGAATATTTTCCGTTCTACTGGACGAAATCGCAATATTTTTGCACTATCTGATCGGAAATTTGTGCACGTATTTCGTATTGAATTTCGGAATTACTGCGACTACTATAAATAAACCAAAACAAGGATTTTCAGAAAACAGCGAGGAAAATGCGCAATTTGCCAGCATATCCCACGCAGAGCCGTCAAAAAGGAGCATGTAAGCGTTTCATTACATACGGGAATGTTATATATACAGGTCACGCGAGCTTGTTTTGTATCAGTGGGTGCTCGCTTACCACACGAGCAACATGCTCGTCCGAATGGTACAATGAGCGGTATCATGTTTGCGTTCCCGTACCAAGCGTCATCGCAAGGTTCTTCGTGATAAAATGCAGGGAATCACCAAATCCGCCATTCGGCGTCTGGCTCGTCGTGGTGGTGTAAAATGCATCTTCGATTTAATCTACGAATGATGATGGTGTGCAAGAAAATGTCATCCGAGATGCCGTGACCTACACTGAACACGCCAAGCGCAAAACGGCAATGAATGTCGTCTATACTCTGAAGCGGCAGGGACGCACTTTGTATGGATTTGGAAGTTGAAAAGGTAGAACTCACTTGTATCATTATAAAAAAGGCCCTTTTCAGGGCCACCAAAATCATTTCAAAGAATAAGTTTGCATTTTCTGTTTCATGGACTGTTTCTCCCTGGAGAGCAATTTATGTTAAACCCTAAATTATGATTTATTTCAGTACGCAAATTACAAATATGGTCAGAAACAAACTGGTGTGAAGTGGAAAACATTTTTACTAGGCGCATTCAAAAAAGGTTTCAATTCTCAAACATTTTACCAAGGTGCCGTATTACATTACTCTCTTTACCCTGAGTGTTCGATAATCTCCGTAGTGGAAACACAATTTCAATTTTGTTCTTTATCAAAAATATGTGGTCGGCCAACAAAGGAGCTACGAAGAACACATATTGAGGACAACACAAAAAAGGACGAGCTTACATTGTGCTGTAGTCAGGTATAAAAACTCAGCATGCTGTTGCTCACGCTCAGCAGCGTTGCCATAGTAGCGGATTTTTCCGCAATCCTGCGGAATTTCCGCAATTTAAAATAGAGTGGCGGATTTTTCTGCGGATTTTCTGAATTTGCGGATTTTTCATGAATGAATCAAATGGTTGGCCTTAATTTTTGAATTTTAAATTGTATGTTTAATCACAATACCTACATTATATTATTTTTATAAAGTAAACAATTGATTTCGAAACGGCAAAGTAAATTTCGGTTGCTGAATTTCAGCGAAATGGTTTCAGAGTTTCAGCAACCATTGAGAACTCAATAAAAATATAAGTGTTGAAGTTCGACAAAAATACTATAAACTGAGATTGTTTCTTCGTTCCCGCTTTTCTCGCTTTATTAAATTTTTAAGCATTCAAATTTAAAAACGCTAAAGTTTTAAAACTTTAAAGATTTCAAAGTCAAAATTTATGAATGTTTAATTTTTTTGTTTTGAATTTCTGAATATTTTCCTTTTTGATTTTCAATTTATTAAATTTCAAAAGTCTTGGATTCTTAAATTTTTATTTTTCCGATTTTTAAATTTTGAGAAGGAACTCCAAAATCATTGAATTTTAAAGTTTTTAATGTATAATCCTTTAAATTTTATGTTTTTAAACTTTATAATTCCCAAATTCTGATATAATTTTTACATAATAAAATGTTAAATTAACAAATCTTCAAATTTTAGGATCTATGCGTTTTTAAATGTTTAACTTCTTGAATTATGAAATATATTTATTTTTGAATTTTCAAATTTTTTAACCATCATATTTTTAAATTTTCATGCATTTAAATTTTTTAAATAAAAATTTTTTTAATATCAAATTAAATCTACAATTAAACATCCAAAAACTTTTAATATCTTAATTATTTATTAGGTTTTTATATCTTCAATTTTTTAAATTTTTGGGTTCCAAACTTTTAACCTCGAAAATTTTTGAATCCTCAGATTTTAATATTTTTTTTAAATCAATTTTTTATACCTTTAAACTTTTAAACTTTTGAATTTTGAAATGATTTTCTTTTTGAAATTTCAAATAACTTATTTTTTAATTTCATAGTTTTTAGATTTTTAAAGCATTTAATTTCTAAAATTTTAAATAATTAAGCTTGAAGTTTTGAAGCATTTTGATTTTTAAATTCGTGAGTTTAATATCTCTTCTGAGACAGATACTCCCGAACAAGCTCACAGATCAAGAGACCGTGGATACTGTGATCTCCAGGTCGGCTTGCTACTGGGTAATCGGAGGGGCTTCGCGAAACAAGGTTGTGCACAAAACTATTGTATTTCTAGGATGTGGAAAAGTGAAATTTATTTAAATAAAAATGAGCAAACAAAGTGTTGGTGTGTGGTGTGGTTTATTGGGCTATTGTAGGTTTCAAGTTCGCTTTCTGCTGCGGTACGTACCGATGCTGGGCTGCTCGTGGTGTTCGCTGATGGCGAGCGCTCGCTGGTGATTCCGGCGATGCTCGCAGTTCGTTGGGTTTGCTGTTGGTGCTGGTGGTACAGCTATGGCGTCCCGATTTGCGGGGGTCGCAAAGGCTCCAGTCGATTGTAACGGCGGATGGGTGGCGTGGCGGGAATGGAACTTTACGGCGTCTTCCTTCTTTGGCTCGATCAATGGGCCACGGACGATACCGTATTGGATTCACCGAGAAGGGCCCTCCTTTACGTTTAGGGCACAATACCCGAGGGTTCACAGGGCTCTGCGGCACCTGTACGCTAATTCCTTGGCAGTTAAACGTCAGCAGATTCCTCTGCCTAGGCCGAAACGTGTTCGAGTGAGTGTTTTATTCGGGTATAAAAAAGGTCCTGAATGAACAGTACGGTTGGGATCTCCAAGATGTCCGCTAAATATTATCTCACTACTTATAATTCTTTTCACTCACTTCCGATGCACACGAATGTCGCGGTACTAATGACCAATGGCGGATTTTGCATGGTCCCCTTTCCTTACTACTGCCACCCACCATTACCATTTCCATCCCAGGTGTAACCTATCACCACCTCATTCAGCGGTGTATTATCTCTCAGTGAGCAACTGTTAGCTCACTGTTCAACCCATTACAGCCCGATGTTGTTATTTACAATTGCTGTGATGTGTATTTGTCCCTACTATTTAAAATTCATATTTATTTATTTATTTACTAACTAATACTAACCCTACTAACAGTAACATTAAGAAACACAACAGTTTTAAAAAATACAATAATGCACATAAAAATCATCGTAACTTGTAACGACGGTTATAAGTTCCTGAGTTAGATTGTTTTTACTTCGATTATAGACGTTTTAGCCTTTGGGTAATTTGCCTCCATTTTCAGGATAGAAAAATCTCTTTAGAAATCTCTCTAACTCTATGTGCGAGATTGATAATTGAACCCAAGTGAGCTGCGAACGAGGTAAACGATTTGTCATCTACGCTATGCCCGCCTTTTGAATTTGATTGACACATCCTTAAATTTTTGTGCATTTTGGTATTTTTTTTAGTTCAAGTTTTTTTTTTAATTTTCGATGCTTTTATTTTTGAATTTTAATTGTTTTATTTTTTTTATTTTTGGAATTTATTGGATTTTAATTAGGATTTTTCGATCTTTTAATTTGCAATTTTTATATTTCCAATTCTTGTTTTTTTAAAATGTTCCTTTTTGAAAATTTCTGGAACAAGGTGCGCAGAACTAAATATGCGTCCGGTCAAATTTCCGCATCTTCTTTAGTTCACTGAGAAAGAGGATTTTCTCCCAAATTCGGCGGCGAGTGTGGAGTTTCCAGTCAAACATTTGAAAATTGAAAAATAAAAGTGATTCATACATAATGATAATAAATTGTAAAAAAGCTCGAAAAGCCCTTAATGGTGGAAAAAAAATAAAAAATGGGGATTTTATTACTTGCGGATTTTTGCGGATTTTGACGTCAGCCGGGGATATCACATTTGCGGATTTCCCAAAATAAATAATGGCAACGCTGACGCTCAGTTCGTTTCCAGCATCAGCATACAGCAGTTCGTTTGCAGCATCGCCCGCAAAATTCAAACCGCCGTCCGTTTGCTGCTGTCAGAAGAGATGGCCAAGCACGCCGTCTTCGATGAAACCAAAACTGTTACCATATACACCAGCACCAAGTAAATTTCGAACACTGCCCAAACAAAAGGCCCTTTTCAAGGCCATCAATTTATCGACAAAGAATGAAATTGAAGTTTTGTTATTACAAGCATCAGCTTGTCAAGAGCGTTGGATGGTAAGTGAGCCACTTGTGAACAATACCGTCGCTTTCACGAGAATGGCACAAAATCAAAAGTTATTTGTGATTTATAGACAGTTTAGTGTAATGATTCAATTTACACAAATCGAACGTTTTCTAACGTTTCGATATAGGTGCTCCGTTTCAAAATTTTCGGCCAGAATGCTGCCTGTTTTTTCAAACGTGAAAATCTGCTGTTGCATTGAATGAAAACCTTCGATTTTTGCGCTGATTGGAAATAGTTGTGACTAATTCTGTAGAATGTACAATTACTGAAAATAACGGATTTTGTGAAAGCAGTGGTTGGTCCATACAAATCGATTCTAAGCGAGCCAGACTAGTTTTCGTTGGAAGGTCCACCTCTGACAATAGAAATAAACTATTTTATTTTGAATTCAACTACAACTTCCTTGAAAACAGCACAGCTAAAAAACTTTTGGGAAAAACGCGCAGACCTAAATTTTCCACTATAATGGAAACTGCCTGTGCCCCGCCGCACAGCATCATCAAGATTGATAGTAATTCAAGCCGGGAGGAAAGAGGTTGTAAGGCAATGGAAAACGAAAATTTCATTTATATCTTACTGGAATATAATTGGCTGGTCCTGAAAAGAACTTGTTGGTTTGTGGTTTATTTTGGGTCACAATTTAGGCCTGCTCGATTGCTGATAGCTGTGAATTTCACGCAGGGCGACAGTTTCTGTTCAGTAGTGATGAGGCTTCCTAACGCCAACCGTGACTGGGGTACTTTTACACGACCTTCATTGCTTACTGCTTGCGGGGAGGCTTTCCTCTGGTGGACTTACGAGCGGTTTGTTTGGTACGGGCCATTTATCAACAAAGAATCGAATTGAAGTTTTGTTATTACAAGCATCCGAAAGTAGCTTGCCAAGAGCGTTCGATGGCAAGTGAGCTACTTGTGAACAATATCGTCGATTTCACGTATTTCACAAAAGAAAAAGTTATCATTTGTTTGTTTGTTTACAGTTTCGTGTTTACTAGGTGCATTCAAAAAAGGTTTCATTTCTCAAACATTTTACCAAGGTACCGTATTACATTACTCTTTTTACCCTGAGTGTTCGATAACCTCCGTATTGAAAACACAATTTCAATTTAGTTCTTTATCAAAAATATGTGGTCGACCAACGAAGGGGTGGAGCTACGAAAAACACATATTGAGGACAACACAAAAAAGGACGAGCTTACATTGTGCTGTAGTCAGGTATAAAAACTCAGCATGCTGTTGTTCACGATCAGTTCGTTTGCAGCATCAGCATGCAGCAGTTCGTTTGCAGCATCGCCCGCAAAATTCAAACCGTCGTCCGTTTGCTGCTGCTAGAAGAGTTGGCCAATCACGCCGTCTTCGATGGCACCAAAACTATTACCATATACACCAGCTCCAAGTAAATTCCGTACACTGCCCAAACAAAAGGTCCTTTTCAGGGCCATCAATTTATCGACAAAGAATGAAATTGAAATTTTGTTATTACAAGCATCAGAAAGTGGCTTGCCAAGGGCGTTGGATGGTAAGTGAGCCTGTGAACAATACCGTCGCTTTCAAGTAGAATGGCACAAAATAAAAAAGTTATTTGTGTGATTTGTAGACAGGTTAGTGTAATGATTCAATTTACAAAAATCGAACGTTTTCTAACGTTTCGATATAGGTGCTCCGTTTCGGCCAGAATGTTTTTCTAAAAGTGAAAATCTGCTATTGTACTGAATGAAAATCTTCGATTTTTGCGCTGATTGGAAATAGTTGTGACTAGTTGTGTAGAATGTTCAATTACTGAAAATAACAGATTTTGTGAAAGCAGTGGTTGGTCCATACAATTCGATTCAGAGCGAGCCAGACTAGTTTTCGTTGGAAGGTCCATCTCTGACAATAGAAATAAACTATTTTATTTTGAATTCAACTACAACTTCCTTGAAAACGCACAGCTAAAAAACTTTTGGGAAAAACGCGCAAACCTAAATTTTCCACTATAATAAAAACTAGTGCCCCCGCCGCACAGCATCATCAAGATTGATAGTTATTCAAGCCGGGTGGAAAGGGGGAGGGAGGTTGTAAGGCAATGGAAAATTTCATTTATAATAATAATACTTTATAATTGGCTGGTCCTGAAAAGAACTTGTTGGTTTGTGGTTTATTTTGGGTCACAATTTAGGCCCGCTCGATTTCTGATAGCTGTGAATTTTTCGCAGGGCGACTGTTTCTGTTCGGTAGCGATGAGGCTTCTTAACGCCAACCGTGACTGGGGCACTTTTACACGGCCTTCGTTGCCAACCAGCCCCCTGTCAAGGACGACGTCTCTGTACAGCCAGCATCACTGCCATGAAAGGCAAAACATTGATTTTGAACCGAATGATTAGAAGCTGTATTTAGTTACAAAATGTCAATTAAATTAAATTATTAAATCATCCCACAAGATGCAAAACGTCGTGTGGAATGCTTGAATATCGAGCATAGTGCCGAACATAATTCTTTGTTTGGGGCTTTATAGCTATAACACCCCATATATGTCGGTCGCTGTCAAACTCCATATGATGGTATAGGGTTGCCAGGGGGCTGTTGCCAACTGCTTGCGGGGAGCCTTTCCTCCGGTGGACTTACGAGCGGTTTGTTTGGTACAGGCCATGTAGCGAAAAATGCTGATCTGCTGCTTCTCTGATGCTGGTAGTAGGACGACGGTCAAACGCTCGTTTGCGTGCCTTCATTCATAAAAGTTCAACAATATTTTCAAAGAATGTTGCAAATTGTCAACTTGATAATTCCAAAAATACTCCAAATCAACTATGAATGTGCTAAAGTCGACAAAGTCGCATAGAAATTGCTTATTCTAGAGCAGAATTTACCGGTCTAAAGTGTATTCTACTTCACTCCGGTTATGTCTCTGACATTACCCACCCATCTTTTTTTTATTACAATTACTATAGGAGAGGCCCATTCACTTGTTTTCACTGGAGTAATAACCTTTTCTTTCTCCAATTTGTCAAGATAATTTAAAACTTTTTCCCTTAATCTATAAGGAACGTCATAAGTCTTTTTAAAAATAGGAATACCCTCTTTCAAAATCAAATCGGCTTCATAACCGATAATCGGGGTAGTAAAATCTTTCTTAAAAACGTTTTTAATCCACCTAACAGTGTGATGAGACATTTCTTATAACTCTTATCACTCTCTTCGGATATTATATCGTTTGAGAACATTTAGAACTTGATGCTTCGCGATGTTTTTGATAACACATACTACATGGGATAGTGGCAGGACTCAGAGAATCACTCAAATCAGCATAGGACAACATCAGTGCTAGAAATCTCAAACCAAATCAATGGGAAGGCGAAAAAATGGCCCATAAAATAGACATACAAACGAATTATTGCTAATGCTCTGTTAATAAAATATCTAAATTCCTCAATCAATGCATTGTGGTGGGAAAACTGATTTTTCTAAAGGGGTTATGTATATTGTACTGAGCCAAAAAAAAATCGATTTGTTTTAATCGATTTAAAGTTTATACTTTACTCAAATTTCCAACGCGACTGAGAATTAAGAAATCAACGCTTTTTCTTGAAAAAACCCACCATTCAAAGAAAATCAACAGTGCATATTTTTAGACTTGGTTTTATTTCCTATTTAAGAACTATTGTGTTTTTTACATCCTAGATTGCATGATTCAGTGATCGAAACCCAAAACTTCATGAAGTATTTGAAATTATTAAATTAAAACTTGTGTTTGCTATTGAAATTGACTAAATGATTGTATATATAGTATATAGTTTGGCGATTGTTTACTTTTTTGGTCCCACCTATCAGCATTGAAGTATCGCCCTTACGTTTTTTTACAATACCAATTTTACAATTGGTGGGGGTTTGGTGAAAATCGATCTTAATGTCTAAACGGCATAATTCCGAAACCGTAATTTTTGAAGTTTTAAAATTATGCAGAATTAATTTTTCAGAAAATAGTAACAAGCAAAAAAGTACCAAAGTCCAAAAAAAAATCAATTTTTGTCAAACGTAATTTTTTCGAGTTTACATCAAATCTCAATGTTTCATGCATTATAATGTCATTTGGCATCAAAAATACAAATTTGATTTTGAAAATTTTTCATTTCAGTTTATATTGGAATTTGCTGTGTGATTGCACTCTTCAACTCGTAACTCCGGATCCGGAAGTCCAATCAATAAAAAAAATTACAGCCGATGGGAAGATTGTACCTTTCATTTGAGACTAACTTTGTGCAAATCGATCCAGCCATCTCTGATTAACAGAGGTCATATTTTTTCCACATACACATACTCACACATACATACAGACATGCATACACACACAGACATTTTCCGATCTCGACGAACTGAGTCGATTAGCATATGACACTCGGCCCTCCCGGTCGGGATTAGATCGACGAATTTTAGAGTGAATGAGAAAGGCAAAAACATTTTTAGCAAATGTTGAAATTTATGAATTTTTTGGTGAGCAGTTCTATGTTTCATAGACATTAAATCAATTTTAACTTCGCTTCCTATTAAATAAAGACCCTTATTACAGTACATCTCTACAAAAACGAGATCAATTTGAAAATAAATCTGAGGATTATGATTGATTACAGAACTCTGGAATTTTCTATTGGAATGTTTTCAGGCAGAAATTTGATATTGATGCTATTAGATAACTGTGAAATCAAGACCAAGAGATCAGTTACATATCAGGACCCCATTCCGACAATTTATCAAAAGTCCTCATGATGTTTACAACAACAGGTTATCAATCTACGGATCAGATAATTGTTATTGTAATATTGAATTAAATCAGTCAGCATCAATAAATTTTCAACTTCAATTCAATATTTTTTTTGGGTGTGGGGGGGGGGGGGTTGTATGGTGTTAAACCCAAAAACCTTCTCTTGGCTACGCCGTTGCTTGGAGTTATTTATTTCGCTTTACATTTTCCGATATGTTTCAGATCGATCCGATGGTTATAAGTTGGAAAAATTGCAGTCAGAAGGATCGCACAAATGAACATTTTTGTACTGATAAGTTATCAAGTTCCTTCCAGACAACTTGGAAGTGTTCGGTGATTATTTCTAGCGGTTGTAGATAGTAAAATGAAATACAAAATTCGTTTTATCGAAATAATGTTTGGCTGATTTCAATGGATTATTACTATATTGAACAATAAATAGGCGACAAAGAGTAATCAACAAACAACAAGCCATAACTTTTAAAGTATTCAAAATAGATATTTGAAGTCTTCAGTAAAGTTATTCGCAAAAGTAAGAGCTACAAATTTGCTGAAGGCATCATTTCGATATAATCACTTCCAAAAAAATTTGTGAAAATATCTCACTCATAGGGGGATTAATCAGCAAAAGCATAATACCAAAAGAAAGGGCATATTGCCTCCATTAAATTCTCCGAAGATACTATTGACCTAAAATAAGCCGTTTTGGCGTTAATAATAGATTACATGTTTTTGGTCATATTTCTGGCTATGGGAAATGATAAAAATCTTTCGTCCGCATTTAATGTTAAATATCTCTTTTGATAATAGTCCGATTTCAACAATCTATAGCTTGTTCGAAAGGTATTCGTTAAAGCTGTCTAAAAACATATAAATTGTTAATCTATATAGTCAATTTCGGCAGATAATTCAAAAAAACTGCAAAAAACGCCATTTTTGCGCATTCAAGCATTCATATCTTGGAAACTAAACATCAGAATCAAAAACAAATTAATAGCGTTCATACTGTTTTTTAGTTCTTTCATTTAAAATTGGTTTGGATAAGATCGGTTCAGCCATTGCTGAGAAACACGAATGAGAATTTGTCCGTTCCATACACACACACACAGACACACACACACACAGACATTGTCCCAAATCGTCGAGCTGAGTCGATTGGTATATAAGACTCGGCCCTCCGGGCCTCGGAAAAAATCTTGAAAGTTTGAGCGAATTCTATACATTTCTTTTATAAGAAATGTAAAACATTAGCGAACTTCTTTTTGACCTCTTGAACTATCATTCCTTTGCGTTCGTCATCAGAAAAAACATTATTAATTGAAAATTTACTCGAGAAAAACTGCCTCCAGTCTGGGAAAAACACCAAAACACCAACCATGGGCGTCCGAGCAAAGGAATGAACGCATTAGTACAATTTAGTACTAACAGCTTTAAAATTGCTTCTTTTTCCCTCAATTTAACTTTAACATTTGCTTCACCCTCAATCTTCAGCTTGGCCCCATTGACAACAATCAACTGTTTGGAAGAATTTAATAAGGGAATACTAAAAGACGACAAATATTGTTCTTTCCCTATAACTGTAACGGAAGACCCACAATCTACTTCCATTGTCAGTGGTTTACCTTCCACTTCCATTTCAATTAAACAAGGATTGCTAATATTGTTAATAGAAGAAACATGCATGCATTGAAGTTCACCTGAAAAGTCCTTCTCGTCGTTGCTGTCTGTTTCCGTCCTCATCCTGTGAAAAAGATCACCTAGGCTGTTCACTTCTGGCCCCGCTGAAATCACAGAGTTTACTGCATCTTTCCTAAGACTTTTTAATTTAAAACATTTGCGCTTAAGATGTCCTCTTTTTCCACAAAAATCGCAAGAACGGGTTTCATACCGCTGCTCATCTCGACTTCTTCTATAGTCAGCTGGTTGGAATCGCACATGCTTTTCCCAAGATCTGCCTTCTCTCGGCCCAGCATGACTATGGGTATTATAGGGCTTGTACCATAAACGGCTTTTTATGGAACCTCTGCTTCCCCCTGCTTGAGGGCTCTGGTTCAGATTTCTAGCTCTGTCATATGTAACAGCAAGTTTTTCTAAAGCAGACCCACATTTCCTGCTTTCCGATTGCTTTAGTGCAGCAATTTGTTCATCACCAGCACCAATACCCAGAGTTTTCGCATTATTCCCAGCTAATTCCCAACTCGCTATTATTTTTTCAGCGGAATCTAATGTCAATTTTGACTCATTTAGTAATGTTTTTTGCAATTGTACATCCCGTAACCCAGCTACAATACGCTCTCGGGATGCTGCCTCTTTAAAGGTCCCAAAATTACAGAATTCTGCCTGGAGCTTTACTGCCAGAACAAAATCTTCAGCAGATTCTCCCGGGTTTTGCTTTCTATTATTAAACTTGTACCTTTGAATCAGTTCAGATTCCTTCTTATCAAAGCGAGACTTAAGCTTATCAATCATTGTCTCATAGGATACATCCGACAAATTAGTCGTGGGAAACAGCAGCTTCAATTCGGAAAATACAATTGGCCCACTCAAGGTAATAAAATGAGCTTTTTTGCTTGCTCTTTCACATTGTTCATGTCAAAAAAGTATCCCAATCGTTCAACCCAGTTAGCGAAAGAAGAACTCCTGCGATATGGTTCAATCATGGCTGCCATATTCATCTGCGCCATTTTGAATTTGCACAAAAATTATCACAAAGAAAATTCTAAAAACACGTGAACAATGCAAACAATAGTAAAAATAGGAATAATGTAACTCACCAATAAAACTTTTCAAAGGCGCCAACAATAGCGACCCAGCTTACTTTCAGCACCAGCAATCAGCAGTACCACGTTTTCCTCGTCAGCCAATCAGCCACGAAAATCCTGTTAATTAAACAAAAGAACAGTCTTAGTACAATTGTCAAAAAATATTTCTACTAGAAATGGGTCCAGTACCCTACAATTTTGTAACCATAAATGAATATCACACTATTGAAATATTTCATGAAGGGAAAAAAGAAACACTTGGTCCGAAATATGTGCACCACCCTAGAAAAAATTCAACCAACAATTCGTTAATCAGAATCAATATCACTCTTGAAAAAATTGGTTGTTTTTTAAAAAAAATTTCAATGAAAAACACATGGTCCGAAATACGTGTACTACCCTAGAAATAATCAACCAACAATTTGTTACCACTCTTGAAACAATTTGGTTTTGCTTTAACAATTTTCCCAAAAAAACACTTGATCCGAAATATGCGCACTACCCTAGAAAATTTAATCCAACATCCTAAAGTAACACACAATGAATCAATATCACATTGTTGGAATAACTTATTTTCTTAAATTTTTTGCATAAAAACACTTAGTTCAAAATATGTGCATTACCGTAGAAAAAAAAAACCGACGCTACGAACCAAAATGGTTAGCGAAATAATTTAACTTTTTTTTTTCCAAACTTGATTTTTATTTAATTTGTACTTTTGAAGTAGAATACTTCTAACGTTTCAATATAGGGGTCCCGTTTCAAAATTTTCTGCCAGGATTTTACCCGATTTTTTAAACGAGAATATCTGCATTTGTACTGAATGAAAAAATAAGATTAATGCGCTATCTGATTGGAAATATGTACAACAATTTTGTGTCCAATTCGGTAGTATGTACAATTACTAAAAATAGCGGAAATATTGGATTTTATGAAAGTAATAATTATCTGATCCATGATTGGTTGGTTCAATTCGCTCAAAAGCAAACGTTGCTGGGACTGCCTCTTTTTCATTGAATGAGCTGCGACGCGTATAAAAAGAGACTACAAGAAAAATTCGTTAGTTTGTGTTCTGACGTTGTAAGCGTAGCAGCTGCTGCGTTTCAGCTTTCATTCTTCGATGGTTGGTAACAGATACCATGACTGCATCTGATTGGGAATATGTGTCACATGTGTGTTAGTGATTCAAACGAACACGAAAAGTTATAAATAAATGTGCCTGTTTGAATCAGTTGTTGCTCTTTTGCCAGACAAATAACATCGTGCCTATAGCGTCTCGTACGACAAATTTGAGCACCCAGCACACTACGCTTCTATGAATGACGTCATCCTCGACTATTTAAAGAATATCATTTCTCGAACGACTTCATTCTCCCGTCGAACGTCGGGCCGTAAAGAACAGCAGTAGCAATCATGCATGTTGACAATGCGCTGCGATGAGTGCTGCATTTGATCACTGCTACCGCTGGGGGTGATCCGATGTAAATAGCGCGCGGCTGGAAGAGTTGGCAAACCTACGTTGAAGCTGACTAATTGTTCCATTCTGCATGTTATTATTGTTAAATTATAAGCCCTTTTAAGGGCTATAACAATAACAAACAATTAAGAACAAATTGGAATGTTTCCAATCTTTGACAGCGATAATCCAATTGCGCAGTTTATATTCGTTATTTGTTGCTTGCGCGTATATTGACAATCTGAAATTTGCAACAATCTGTTATTTGTTTAAATTTATCCTTCCGAAACAATACAAATACGTGCAGCTACTTAAAGTACATTTGCAGGTTGAAATTAGCGAAAACCTGTGATTTATTAAAAAGAGTCTTTCGGAAACATAATCCAAAATTCTGCAATGTTTCAGAAAATTGGAGGATGTGGCAACACTGCCAGCTAGCGAAAGCCGTACCAAAAAGAATCCGCAAATATTTTTTCGTTATTCTGCATGAAGGCAGTCAGTCCATCAACAATGCGAAGGTGATAAAAGCCGATGTCACATTTCAAACTATCAGTATTTCATATTAGATGCTGAAGGGAAAGGTTGTTTCTTTTCATTTCGAAATATTTATCTGATGTAAGTAACGTGTGGCTGGAACAGATGGCAAACTTTTTTTTGCAGCTGACTAATTGTTCCATTCTGCATGTTATTTTTGTTAAACCAAAAGCCCTTAGTTAGTTTAGTACTTTTCATTCCATAGCACTCGTGTTTGTGGATCCCACAAATAGTCCATTTCAGGATTCCACCAATAGTTCTTTTCAGGACCCCACATGCAAAACAGTTAATTTGAATGATTCCCTTAGAATGGTTCTTTTTGAGACCCCAAATATAGAACATTTCAGAGTTAATGTTAATGTTAATTAAACCTGCCGTTATATGCACATATGTTAAACTTTTTTCGTTTACGAATAATTTGATTTACGACCAGTTATTTTTCTATCGTGATTGCAAACATTTGATTTGAAAGTAGGTATTTAAAGATAGATGAAAGGTTTTGTGAGCATCATTAATTTATGTTCCCATTTCATGGATTTGAATAAAACTTTTTCAAAACTTGAATTTACCACACTATAGGTTATCGATTTTAATTTAAAAATTCAACAATTATGAATATTGCTTGCTAATAAAACTGGCTGTATTTTTAATGTCATCGTGGTCGTGTCTTGTACACAACACTTAATTTTTTCAGAGCTGAATAAATGGATTGGCGATGGAGTGGTTTGGTGCGAGAACCGCGCTCTCTTGTTCTTTAAATTATATGTGGCGTTAGGTGCCTGTACAGATAAATTCACCACAGCGCGCGTCCCAGGGTGCACCGTGGTGAATTTATCTGTGTGTTTGTTTCCTCTGGCAAGCCGTAGACTACGGCGTAGTGCGTACTGGTTGTTTCGTTGTGTAAAGGAGATGGTGTTGGCTTATTGGATACTGATAATATGATTTTCTGTTGATGATTTGATACGAGTTACTTAAGTTACTAAAGTTTATTTACGAGTATATAGAGCATTTTTACACTACCAGGGGAACTTTAAAATACTCGGTACTCGGAGCAAACTGAGAAAAAGTTGTACGTATCATCATGTTATAAACTTAGTTGAATAACGGTCCGTAAAACAGATTAATTGTATCCACATTATTTTGTGTGCGACTAAATGACGCAATGTGCTTTTTACTTATTTTGTTTGCGAATATCGCGGCTACACAAATGAAAAGCTCCATTATTGTGAACAATCCACTCTAAGATACCTGCTTGGTTAAGGTTCGAGCATATTATTATTTATGAAAACATGGGGTAAAACGCGCCTCCTAAGGAAATATGATCATAGTTTATCTATAGAACATTAATTGGGAGAACTTAATAAATATCATTCAACCAACGTTGCTCCATGTAATCGCAATCATAACGCTTTGAAAAATGTTCAAAATTTCAACGATTCACAACAACAACGGGACAGAAAGCTCGTTGGACTAACACGTAATTTTGTTTTCTGTTGAGATTAAACAAAAGTGTAGCTTTAAATCGTCTTAGGTTACGCAATTATTCGGTTTTCAAAACAATTGTTCTGTTTTAGATTAGACAGATGGGTAGGTAATGTGCGACATTACCGAAATGAAGTAGCATACATTTTAAGTTGTTAATACGAATGCTGCAATTTTTTTCTAATTTCTGAAAGGTTTTATTGAAATAAGTTATTTCGGTATTTCTAATAGAAATAGCGAAATAACGGTACAAGTATACACGATTCTCTACTGTTGCCAAATGAATTGATTCACTCTCATTTAATGCTCCTTTCAGGGTTACCATATGAGGATAAATATGTTGGAATATTTTAGGTTTCAATGTACGTGTACCGATATTTCGGTATTTCCATTAGAAATAACGAAATGGCTGGTTTTAATATAACCTATCAGAATATAGTCAAATTTGTAGCGTTCTCATTAACAGCCTAAAGTGTATTCTACTTCACTCCGGTTATGTCTCTGACATTACCCGCCCATCTTTTTCTCGTTCAGTGTACTTACGTTTGCTGCAAGGAATTTTGCAAATCCGAACAGAAATTCGAGTAAACAAAATTCCTCAAATAAACCTCCGTTTCCGAAAAATACCTGCCGCTCCAGCGAATCCACTGGCAAAAAGCAATTCCTTTGCCGGCAGTTGCGTACCGACGGTCCAATCTGCGATGAATCCTGGGGTGATTTTCCCTCGTCCGGGAGCGTCGAAGATGGCGTCCAGCCAAGCGTCCTGTGAATGCCTGCAGCAACTTTCTATTGCTTTTATTCTCACTACACTCGCGGAACGTTTTTTTTCTTCACACGCGCACCTTTTTCCTCGTCGCCACTAACCTATCTATCACAAGGCGGAATTGATTAAGCGGACTTAGCGCGGAGCGAACACTTTAAAGGTTTTCGGTATGTTTTAACCACAACTTTACTCGTAGGCAGTTCGTTTGTAAAAGAGACCTTCTCTCGCCCGGTCAAACCATTTGGAATTTTATTTGGAATCCTGAATGGAGTCATTATGGATTCCAAATCAAATGCAACAACCGATTCTGAGTCGGAATCGGTTGTTGCATTTGATTTGGAATCCATAATGACTCCATTCAGAAATCCGAACCGGTTCCGGAATGAGTTTAACTGGGCGTCTATTTGGTTGTTTTATGATAGGCTACACCGTTATCGGTGTTATGATTTTGACAGCGCAGAAACGCTGGTATAAAAACTTATCTAGATCTAACAGTTACAAATGACAGGAATCATGCTCAAAACTAACATGATATATTGTCTACCAAAATTCACTGCTACAGTCTTTTTAATTTAAACCTCCAATATAATAGTGCATACATATCTTCGTTTCAGTGTATAAACATCATCTCTGGATAAATAACGAAAACACGTGCAGCCAAACCCAGTTAAGCTCAGCCGGAATACGAACTGGAACCAGCCGGAATTCCGTCTGGTTCCAGTTCGTATTCCGGCTCCAGCGCTGAGAACTGACATACAAGCACTGAGAACTGACATACAAGTAAAGTTTTCAACTTGTGTAACAAATTAAACTGTCGCTTTTAAATGACAACAGCAAGTAGCAACTTGCCACTAGTCGGCGCTTCGATCGGCCAGCAATCGCTATACGGGACTTGTATGCAAACTTGGATACAATGGTGACTCACGCATGCGAACCTGTATGCGATGGTGATTTTCAACAAATTTTCATTTAAATGTTTACACAGGTTTTTCGGGATCGTTTGTTCTAGCTTATATGTCTGTTCTCTGTGATACAAGTAAGGTTTTCAACTTGTGTAAGAAATTAAACTGTCGCTTTTAAATGACAACAGCAAGTAGCAACTTGCCACTAGTCGGCGTTTCGATCGGCCAGCAATCGCTATACGGGACTTGTATGCAAACTTGGATACAATGGTGGCTCACGCATGCGAACCTGTATGCGATGGTGATTTTCAACAAATTTTCATTTAAATGTTTACACATGTTTTTCGGAAAAGTTTGTCCTAGCTTACATGCCTGCTCCCTGTGGCTCCAGTGACACAACCGATTCTAGTTAGAATCGCCACTAGAGCCGGAATACGAACTGGAACCAGCCAGAATTCCAGTTCAGTTCCGGCTGAACTTTACTGGGAATTCACTGTTTTTCACTCCGCGTGTCTTTACATTTAGAACATCGTCTTTGGTCTTGGTATATATTATATTTAATTTGGCATCACTGTACAGGGATGCCATTATGCCAGATTTATCCGACACAGCGAGAGTTTTTTGCATTTTCTAGACAAAAAGATAAATCTCTCATTAAGATTTCTGACAGCTCATTTACAACCACAGATGCATAATCAAATCAAAGGAAATTGGCTTGTTTTCATCACGAAATACCTAACCTCAACCGATTTTTGCAGTGCAAAATATTTTGTTTTCATCACGAAATAATTCAGCGCCTTTTCTTTTTTAACGGGAATAGAAAGGTCAATTCTGCCAGATTTTTGAATTAAAGAAGTGTTTGCACACACATTTTGGAAATTTGGGGCATATTTTCCAAAATTTATCAAAAATCGATTGATTAATGACTTTGAGGTCGCTGTTAGGTGACAGTTTTTGCCAGACATTTTTAATTGATCTGCCAGATATTCTTTGAAAAATAGTGGCAACCTTGTCACTGTATCCGACTTGGTGTGTTGCGGTCTGCGTGATTGTTTTTTTCTCCGATAACTCCGTTCATCGTTGTCCTTTGTATGCGATAGTGCGTGTTAGAAAATAATAAAATAGATAAAATATTTATTTTTTGGCTTGCTGTATAGAAAATCATATGATTTTTACGAGTGCTGTCGAAGTTAGAACAGCAAGCAAATAAAATTCGAAAGCTCGTGAGAAAAAGTGAAGTCGGTAATCAACAGCCTGTGGATGCGTTTGTACGAGGAGCAGCAGGCACGAAAGGTCAGCACAGTTGATCCATACGACAATATGAGTGACGATGACCGGGATATCGATATTGACAGCGATGTAAGTACATCTAGTTAATGTAACCTAGATAATATAGTTTGTTTTTTCTAACAGGATGGAGAGGATTCCGATACCACCAAATCTCAAACACGGAATTCCAGTGGAAACAATCAATTCTACTCTCAGGTACTTCAGTATTAAGAGGGGTTTACAATATAGTTTAATCCCGGAAGAAATGCCTCTGCTTTTTCTAGCGTGCTACTGAATAATATATCCGTGTCACTTTTCAATGAAAAACACGGGCAGTTGATTACGCCAATGTTGCGATATCTAGCATAAGTAAGCATTGAACATGTCCAGTAGGGTGGCCATGATTTATATGAAAAAAAAATCGCAACCTACATCCCCTAGCGTCGTTTCAAATCACGAAAAAATGACTCAAATTTGGGCGATATCGGTTAACCCTAACCCCTCCCCCAAAGAGCTTAAAGTTTTAGATTTTTGACCAAAATGTATGGGGAAACACTCGCAGTTCACAAAATCGCCGTTAGAGATCGCTGTAAGCATCCGAACACGGACCTAGGAAGGTGTTAAGCTTTTGAAGATATACCGAGCAAGTTTGTCGAAGACTGTAAGACAATCTAACTAGACCTGTGCACCGCCGCCGTCGGTACAAAAACAAACGCCGACGCCGAAAGGTAGACCGGCAGCGTGCCGCCGACGCCTTTTTCTCACGCCGACAATTCGCAAACTCGAAAATTGTTGACTCATAATTTTATCCACAAATCTAGGAACATTGTTTATGGTCCGAATATACGACATTAACTGTTTCATGTTTTGTCACATAGATTTTTATTGGTTGTGCATTAGATCACAAAATTAACAAAGTCTTGATATTTTCTCGAAAATCATTACACGACACTCGGAATATAATTCATGGATCCATTCTTGCTTCGTCAACTGGTTATACTGCCGTGATCCGCATAACAGTCCCATTTGCTATGGGTTTCCTATGCAGCTGGGACAGTTATGCGTATCACGGCAGTATAGTTGCCAGCATATAAGTTACAATTCGACATAGATCTTTCATTAGGGCTTAAATCGCAAATGTAAACAAACTGCGTTTTCGCTATTATGACATTATGCGACAAAAATACTACAAGATTGAGGTGAAAATTAGTTAAAATGGTTTTTAGTTCGATTTATAATTAAAGAAAACAAAACGGCGAAACATACATTTTCTTCGAGATTTCGACTTAGGTCCTTATTCTCATATGGAATATAAAGGCTAAACTTACATTTTTTTGACAGAACCGGGCGTACGGTTATTATTCACAAAATTATTCTTTAAACGGCGGTTCTATTATATAAATGATAAGTAATTTCTACTATGATCATGTCTACTCGATAGTTGTTGCACATAAACATTCGAATATTTCAATATTTTCATGTAATTCGAAGAAAAAATGCACGCGCCCTTACATTTACATTGGGTTTCTATGCGCCCATTTGCTGAGCCCTAAAAAGTTTACTGTCAAGCTCGTCCATTTACCCAGCCCTACCCAGCAAGACAGAGTCAGTTTAGCCCATTTACCGCGCCCTTCTGAAAATTATGTACACGGTTTAGCCCTTCCGCAAATGGTGGTTGCTGAAAGGCGAAATCACGAATGGGATGCAAATTGGGTGTAAGCATTTTTTTAGTTTCTACCCACTAAAAGCACATAGGAATTAAAGAGTTCGGATCGTGAAGCAGAACAAGCCTGTCTTATTTTGCAGTTGCTCTGCGAGCTGTGGTTTTTTTTCGTGCGGTGATGTTGGTCGGATGAGGCCGCAATGCTGCTTAAAAGCAAGGCCAAGTGTTTATCTCCGATAGTGTATTCAAAAATGTATTAAGTTTATCAAAATTCGTGATTATAAGTGAAATTTACATATAAAACCGTACCGGCGTAGTGATGTGAGTGATACATTAGCCACTTGGGCATGTTGGTTATGGCTAGTAGGTAGTGCTATGCACCCAGGCCGAAGCGCTCGTGAAAAAAAATCCTTATGTGTTAGTATCGCAAAGGGCTATGTGAATAGTCATCGGATATGTGTGCAACAATATTGGAAGAAAGAAACCACGATACAGATGATAGATCTGACAGATAACGAAGCAGAAATTCCGGTGGTTTTTCTTTTTTTTCCATTTTTACGCTTTGGCAACTTTCTTTCGTTTTGGGCGCTTCGTTGCTTCGTATACATATGTATCTCATCTATTTAGGTGGCTGTTCAGTGCTGTGCGAGCATTCACACTGCTCCAGTACAACTGCTCCAGTACACTATACATTGCCTATGCTGAACAAGGTTGTATACCATTCCCCCGAAAGCCATTTCCCAGAAAGCCATTCCCCAGAATTCCCTTCCCCAGAATGTACCATACCCCAGAAAGACATTTCCCAGAATGTACCAATCCCTAGAAAACCATTATCCAGAATGCCTCATTCTCCAGAAAGTCATTCCCCAGAATGCCCCATTCCCCAGAAAACTTATGGTTTTTATTCATTATTTGTGGTTAGGTCAAAGGTTTGCGCATACCTAATTAAAGGAACTTATGCGGTGTTAAGCTGCTGAGGATGTGCCGTCGAGAGCGGCGGCCTCTCGCAAGCAAACCTGTTATCCTCTCGTATAACCGGTTTACTCGAACATAGGACTTGGATCCTTCTTTCAAACATGAGCAGTTCTTTGAATTTGTACGCCAAGTAACTCTTGCACGCAAACTTGTAATCTTTTCGTCTGCCCGGTTTATTCAAATATATATGTTGATTCCTTCTTTGGAGCTTTGGTTAAATCCATATTAAAATCGAAATGAATGCATATTTTGACAAATGGTTTCGTGGGTTTTTAGAGCATTTATCTTTCTTTTGTATTGGGAATGTTTCGTACGCAAATGTACGATCCACCCGATTGCTCGGTTTACTCAAACAGGTAGCACTAAATACATTCGAAAGTATTTTCATACCTTACGCCAAATGGTACTTTTACCACAGAGTTAGACATAATACTCGACAACAATTATTCGTCAATGTTAGCGATCATTTTGAATTAAATATATTATTAGTCGGGACTGTTATCGCATTTGCGATTATGGCGCTACTGACATATGTGCAAGTATACGGGGGATATACCAATTGCTCCTGGGCCTGAGGGTTGAGTAATTTGTAAATGAGTGGTTGTAAGCGTGTATAAAAGGTGTAGCTGGTGTTTTGGTCGAACTGGTGCAACGATATTTTTGCGAGGAGCCGCCGCTTTCGACGGCTTATCCGTACCAGCATCATGCATTGACTTAGGTAATGTACAAAGTTTTGGTTTCGCCACATAACCTTACTTACATAACACTGTTTCATTCTTTTAGATCCTAGAAAGGGGGCTACCGCTTTCTATGGTTTCTGTTGAATGGCACTGAAAAACACACCTGTACTGAATTTTGCAATTTGTCCTATATTGTTATTGTCTAATGCTGCTACCAGTGCACTTTTCGAGGGGAGCAATATGGGCAACATACTGAAAAAATATTTTGATTTTCATCAAAAAAATTTCCCACTTCAAAAAAAAATGTCTGGGAAATGGGTATAACTGTGGAATGAACTTATGAGCATTGGTTCATTCTGGATATGGTTTTCTGGAAAATAGTTCTTTCTGGGGAAAACACTTCGGTATCTTAGTTTCTGCGGAATGGTTTTTCGGGAAAGTCAGCTATTCTTTATTTAAATTCGGAATAAATAATGTCATCCTAACTTCCGGTTTCAACACAATGCAAATCATTTCAAATGTGACCGAATCGAAGAATGTCGTTCGATGGAAGTGGGTACGAGTCTAGGGGCAGATCACTCTAGCAATGTATAACAAATTCGCATCAAATTAGAAAAATGCATTTGATTTCCATTTTTGCATCAACTTTGCACTCCCTCGCAGAAAAGTTTGTTCAACAAACGTCCTACGCTGATACAAGTTGTTCGACGTTTTTTGGAATGTAAGGCTAGTTTTTTCGTATGGTTTTGACGTCTTGCACGCAACGCAAAAGACATTGTACGCAAAGCAAAATACATTATGAATTTCTATTTTGATGGAAATAAATGCATTTAATTTCGCTGATTTTTAAAAATGCATCACAAGTGATTTGCCTCTTGCAACGATTAGTACGTTTGAAAAGATCAAATCAATAAAAAAAAGTTAAACTTTTCTGGGGAATGACTTTCTGGGAGATGGTGTATTCTGGGGTATGGAATTCTGGGGAATGGTAAATTCTGGGAAATGACTTTCTGGGGAATAGTATATTCTGGGGGATGATATTCTGGGGAGTGGAATTCTGGGGAATGGCCTTCTGGGGAATGATTTTCGGGGGAATAGTATACAATCGCTGAACAAGTGTGAATGAGCGCATGTATGGTGTATGTGTGAGTTTTGGTGGTAGTGCGCGGCGCTGAGCCGTCGCTGTGGTGAGTCAAAGGGGGTGAGTAGCGCTTTGGACCGGTAACGGAAGACTGGCGGATTGTATGAATGGAACTAGAATCTCGCACACACGTTTGTCCATCTTCCCGCAATTCCAGCACATCATTGATATGTCCGGGTCCTTGTAAGCCTCTGCCAAATATCCAAAGACCAAACACCTGAAGTAATTCTCCGCTTGTTTATTCACTCGAGATGTGGCTCTCAATGGGCACCCAACCGTAAGTTGGCCTACCTCCAGCGCCTTGTCAGCAGCAGATGCCGAAAAAAAAAGATGGGCGGGTAATGTCAGAGACATAACCGGAGTGAAGTAGAATGCACTTTAGGCTGTTAATGAGAACGCTACAAATTTGACTATATTCTGATAGGTTATATTAAAACCAGCCATTTCGTTATTTCTAATGGAAATACCGAAATATCGGTACACGTACATTGAAACCTAAAATATTCCAACATATTTATCCTCATATGGTAACCCTGAAAGGAGCATTAAATGAGAGTGAATCAATTCATTTGGCAACAGTAGAGAATCGTATATACTTGTACCGTTATTTCGCTATTTCCATTAGAAATACCGAAATAACTTATTTCAATAAAACCTTTCAGAAATTAGAAAAAAATTGCAGCATTCGTATTAACAACTTAAAATGTATGCTACATCATTTCGGTAATGTCGCACATTACCTACCCATCTGTCTAATCTAAAACAGAACAATTGTTTTGAAAACCGAATAATTGCGTAACCTAAGACGATTTAAAGCTACACTTTTGTTTAATCTCAACAGAAAACAAAATTACGTGTTAGTCCCTCTCCTAGGTTGACGGGTTTGACGGTATTGCAAACATCTTCAAGCATATTTGAGCAGACACCTGCTTTAGGATGGTTATTGCATTGCGCCTCGATAGTGGTGCATCGAGGAGACCGAGAGGGCTTATGGACCTTTTTTATGTTTTGTGTTTTTTCATACTCTGCACCAGTCCAAACTAACAGTCAACTAAGAGCCTGTGCGCACTGGCGTGGCCGATTGGCGGGTCGCCGCGGATTGACTTTTTCTGTGGGCTGTGTTTGCAGACATTGTTCAACAGCTTAACGGCAGTCTTTGTGAGCACGGCTCGCAGTGGAAGTCATTGTGTGTCGATTTATCGGTCGACCTCAGCAACGTGCACAGGCGCATTAAAAAAAATAACAGTAGAGCCCTATTAGTTGTGTTGTGTTGTAATAATTGTGGTTTTTGGTGCCGGTGTGCAGTTGTGTGCTAGCCGTGTACAGATAGACACACGGCTAGCACACAGCTGTGCACTGGTGCCGAAAACCACAAGTATGTGGGCGTCTGAGTATTTGTGACATGTGGACCAGGGAATGGATGCAGAACTGACTTATATGATGGAATAGTGGGTGATCCTTCTTGGGATTCGTTGGTAATTTTTTACTGGTGTTCAATTCGTGCATTTGATTCGATTCATTCGGATTGGATAAATGAAGGTACGATTGATTTACCGATGCACGTCAATGATCCATTCCCGTCCAGCATGGCATGAGAAACTTCTAACGGAGTTAATTGTCGTTAATGGTAAATATATATATATATATATATATATATATATATATATATATATATATATATATATATATATATATATATATATATATATATATATATATATATATATATATATATATATATATATATATATATATATATATATATATATATATATATATATATATATATATATATATATATATATATATATATATATATATATATATATATATATATATATATATATATATATATATATATATATATATATATATATATATATATATATATATATATATATATATATATATATATATATATATATATATATCATTTTCTGGCATTTGGACGATTCCAAGTAGTTTTAGTGCATGGTACATGTGTTGTTCAATTAATATTCAATAACAGTACTAACTCTACTCTTTATTTTATTTTATTTATTTTCGATCTCATGCGTCATATTCCTCTGATGACTTATCCGAGATAATTTAACATAAAAGGGCAACATTGCTGTCAACAATGACTATTCGCTGCCATCAGACGTCGCCAGGTTTTAGAAAAATTGAGATGTACTTTCATACTCAATTGAATCAGATAAGTAGGAACGAACAACAAACTGTAAGTAGCATACACATGTCATATTTTAACATCATGCATATTTGTATTAACATATTATTTACAGGGAACACACATATCTCAACATGCAACACTTCCCATACACACGTAAACATTCACACACGCAAATATACAAATGCTCGACAGGTGACTGGGCCAAGTGCATTCACTCGTAGGATCTATCATTTCGATGATCGCCTCGATTCTACGAAACCAGTGCACAATTAAGCTGACATAAGCTAGTCTCGTCTGGTGAATGCATGTAACCTGGAAGCCCCAGACACGACAGGACGAGACGGACAGATGACGGACTGGACTCGACGGGGCCTAGTTCAGAGTTTTAGGCATTCTTCAATGCACGGCTAGCGACCTCAAAAAAAAAAAAAAAAAAACAGAAAACAAAATTACGTGTTAGTCCAACGAGCTTTCTGTCCCGTTGTTGTTGTGAATCGTTGAAATTTTGAACATTTTTCAAAGCGTTATGATTGCGATTACATGGAGCAACGTTGGTTGAATGATATTTATTAAGTTCTCCCAATTAATGTTCTATAGCTAAACTATGATCATATTTCCTTAGGAGGCGCGTTTTACCCCATGTTTTCATAAATAATAATATGCTCGAACCTTAACCAAGCAGGTATCTTAGAGTGGATTGTTCACAATAATGGAGCTTTTCATTTGTGTAGCCGCGATATTCGCAAACAAAATAAGTAAAAAGCACATTGCGTCATTTAGTCGCACACAAAATAATGTGGATACAATAAATCTGTTTTACGGACCGTTATTCAACTAAGTTTATAACATGATGATACGTACAACTTTTTCTCAGTTTGCTCCGAGTACCGAGTATTTTAAAGTTCCCCTGGTAGTGTAAAAATGCTCTATATACTCGTAAATAAACTTTAGTAACTTAAGTAACTCGTATCAAATCATCAACAGAAAATCATATTATCAGTATCCAATAAGCCAACACCATCTCCTTTACACAACGAAACAACCAGTACGCACTACGCCGTAGTCTACGGCTTGCCAGAGGAAACAAACACACAGATAAATTCACCACGGTGCACCCTGGGACGCGCGCCGTGGTGAATTTATCTGTACAGGCACCTAACGCCACATATAATTTAAAGAACAAGAGAGCGCGGTTCTCGCACCAAACCACTCCATCGCCAATCCATTTATTCAGCTCTGAAAAAAATTAAGTGTTGTGTACAAGACACGACCACGATGACATTAAAATACAGCCAGTTTTATTAGCAAGCAATATTCATAATTGTTGAATTTTTAAATTAAAATCGATAACGTATAGTGTGATAAATTCAAGTTTTGAAAAAGTTTTATTCAAATCCATGAAATGGGAACATAAATTAATGATGCTCACAAAACCTTTCATCTATCTTTAAATACCTACTATCAAATCAAATGTTTGCAATCACGATAGAAAAATAACTGGTCGTAAATCAAATTATTCGTAAACGAAGAAAGTTTAACATATGTGCATATAACGGCAGGTTTAATTAACATTAACATTAACTCTGAAATGTTCTATATTTGGGGTCTCAAAAAGAACCATTCTAAGGGAATCATTCAAATTAACTGTTTTGCATGTGGGGTCCTGAAAAGAACTATTGGTGGAATCCTGAAATGGACTATTTGTGGGATCCACAAACACGAGTGCTGTGGAATGAAAAGTACTAAACTAACTAAGGGCTTTTGGTTTAACAAAAATAACATGCAGAATGGAACAATTAGTCAGCTGCAAAAAAAAGTTTGCCATCTGTTCCAGCCACACGTTACTTACATCAGATAAATATTTCGAAATGAGAAGAAACAACCTTTCCCTTCAGCATCTAATATGAAATACTGATAGTTTGAAATGTGACATCGGCTTTTATCACCTTCGCATTGTTGATGGACTGACTGCCTTCATGCAGAATAACGAAAAAATATTTGCGGATTCTTTTTGGTACGGCTTTCGCTAGCTGGCAGTGTTGCCACATCCTCCAATTTTCTGAAACATTGCAGAATTTTGGATTATGTTTCCGAAAGACTCTTTTTAATAAATCACAGGTTTTCGTTAATTTCAACCTGCAAATGTACTTTAAGTAGCTGCACATATTTGTATTGTTTCGGAAGGATAAATTTAAACAAATAACAGATTGTTGCAAATTTCAGATTGTCAATATACGCGCAAGCAACAAATAACGAATATAAACTGCGCAATTGGATTATCGCTGTCAAAGATTGGAAACATTCCAATTTGTTCTTAATTGTTTGTTATTGTTATAGCCCTTAAAAGGGCTTATAATTTAACAATAATAACATGCAGAATGGAACAATTAGTCAGCTTCAACGTAGGTTTGCCAATTCTTCCAGCCGCGCGCTATTTACATCGGATCACCCCCAGCGGTAGCAGTGATCAAATGCAGCACTCATCGCAGCGCATTGTCAACATGCATGATTGCTACTGCTGTTCTTTACGGCCCGACGTTCGACGGGAGAATGAAGTCGTCCGAGAAATGATATTCTTTAAATAGTCGAGGATGACGTCATTCATAGAAGCGTAGTGTGCTGGGTGCTCAAATTTGTCGTACGAGACGCTATAGGCACGATGTTATTTGTCTGGCAAAAGAGCAACAACTGATTCAAACAGGCACAAGGCACATTTATTTATAACTTTTCGTGTTCGTTTGAATCACTAACACACATGTGACACATATTCCCAATCAGATGCAGTCATGGTATCTGTTACCAACCATCGAAGAATGAAAGCTGAAACGCAGCAGCTGCTACGCTTACAACGTCAGAACACAAACTAACGAATTTTGCTTGTAGTCTCTTTTTATACGCGTCGCAGCTCATTCAATGAAAAAGAGGCAGTCCCAGCAACGTTTGCTTTTGAGCGAATTGAACCAACCAATCATGGATCAGATAATTATTACTTTCATAAAATCCATTATTTCCGCTATTTTTAGTAATTGTACTTACTACCGAATTGGACACAAAATTGTTGTACATATTTCCAATCAGATAGCGCATTAATCTTATTTTTTCATTCAGTACAAATGCAGATATTCTCGTTTAAAAAATCGGGTAAAATCCTGGCAGAAAATTTTGAAACGGGACCCCTATATTGAAACGTTAGAAGTATTCTACTTCAAAAGAATCATCGCTGTCTGAGCCCCTCCGTAATCCTTAGATAACCGGATCGTCATGTGCAACTCGACCAGGTTAAAATGCAGCTTCAGTCCACCTTTTAGCTCGTTCACAGTCCTGATATCATCCTGGTCAATACACATAATCACTGTCTACGGGCTTAAGGCTTTAACTTCTGCCCTTTCACCAAGTGATGTGGTAATAGTCTCTTGTATAGTTGAGCTGTTAATCGTGGGGTCCTCCTTCAATTCGAGTATATGTATGTAATTGTGTATATGTGTGTTTGTATGTATACATGTATTACAATGCGTATATGTATGTAGGTATTTGTATATGTATGTGTGTATGAATGTACGTGTATATTTTTATGTATACATGTGTGTATCTATGTATGTATATATGTGTAATTGTATATATGTGTATATGTACCTATAAATGTTCAAAAAATGGTTGCATTATATACGGGATTGTTTTGTAGTGCACACATATAATCTATTAATGTGAAAAACTGATACTTCTGGATAGAAGTCAGATCTTCCTTCAATTACAGCCCCTTGGAGATCTCCAATGGAACAACTTACACAAGTCCAACAGGCAGTGACGCCAGACTAGGAGAAACGAAAGCGCTGAGGAAAACACGGAGTCTATCGGTTCTTTTTACATTTCTTATAAAAGAAATGTATCGAATTCGCTCAAACTTTCAAGATTTTTTCCGAGGCCCGGAGGGCCGAGTCTTATATACCAATCGACTCAGCTCGACGATTTGGGACAATGTCTGTGTGTGTGTGTGTGTGTGTGTGTGTCTGTGTGTGTATGTAACGGACAAATTCTCATTCGTGTTTCTCAGCAATGGCTGAACCGATCTAATCCAAACTAATTTTAAATGAAAGAACTAAATAACAGTATGAACGCTATTAATTTGTTTTTGATTCTGATGTTTAGTTTCCAAGATATGAATGCTTGAATGCGTAAAAATTGCGTTCTTTGCAGTTTTTTTTGAATTATCTGCCGAAATTGACAATATAGATTAACAATTTATATGTTTTTAGACAGCTTTAACGAATACCTTTCGAACAAGCTATAGATTGTTGAACTACGTTGTTCAACGGACTATTATCAAAAGAGATATTTAACATTAAATGCGGCCGAAAGATTTTTATCATTTCCCATTGCCAGAAATATGACCAAAAACATGTAATCTATTTTCAACACCAAAACGGCTTATTTTAGGTCAATAGTATCTTCGGTGAATTTAAATTAAATTGAATTTTGTATTTCATTTTTCTATCTACAACCCCTAGAAATAATCACCGAACACTTCCAAGTTGTCTGGAAGGAACTTGATAACTTATCAGTGCAAAAATATTCATTTGTGCGAACCTTCTGACTGCAATGTTTCTAACTGATGACCATCGGATCGATCTGAAACATATCGGAAAATGAAAAACGAAATAAATAACTCCAAGCAACGGCGTAGGCAAGAGAAGGTTTTGGGGTTTAACACCATATAACTCCCCCCCCCCCCCACCACACAAAAAATAAATTGGATTAAAGTTTAAAATTTATTTATGCTGACTGATTTAATTCAATATTACAATAACAATTATATGATCCGTACATTGATATCCTGTTGTTGTAAACATCATTCACAGTTGTCTAATTGCATCAATATCAAATTCCTGTCTGAAAACATTCCAATAGAAAATTCCAGAGTTCTGTAATCAATCATAATCCTCAGATTTCTTTTCAAATTGAGCTCGTTTTTGTAGAGATGTACTGTAATAAGGGTCTTTATTTAATAGGAAGCGAAGTTAAAATTGATTTAATGTTTATGAAACATAGAACTGCGCACCAAAAAAATGCATAACTTCCAACATTTGCTAAAAATGTTTTTGCCTTTCTCATTCACTCTAAAATTCGTCAATCTAATCCCGACCGGGAGGGCCGAGTGTCATATGCCAATCGACTCAGTTCGTCGAGATCGGAAAATGTCTCTGTTAATCAGAGATGGCTGGATCGATTTGCACAAAGTTAGTCTCAAATGAAAGGTACAACCTTCACATCGGCTGCAGCTGATTTTTTTTTTATTGATTTGACTTCCGGTTCCGGGGTTACGAGTTGAAGGGTGCAGTCACACAGCGGATTCCCATATAAACTGAAATGAAAAATTTTCAAAATCAAATTTGTATTTTTGATGCCAAATGACTTTATAATACATGAAACATCGAGATTTGATGTAAACTCGAAAAAAAAAATGTTTGACAAAAATTGATTTTTTTGGACTTTGGTACATTTTTGCCTTTCTCATATGGAAGGGTTATGCAATCACTCTAAAAATCTTCAATCATACCGCTCCGGATGGAGTATGCAGTGAGTGGTTGCTACTTTAAAATTAAAACTAGTTTAAAATTTCTTAACAAGTTGAAAATTTTCGGCAGGACCCGGACCTCCCGGATCTTACTATGTGATACTGAAACATCGCTTGAAACCAGCGATGTTTCAGTATCACATAGTATCTCAAGATCGTGGCTGTCGATCCATTGTACGTATGTGCAAATCGTACTGAACATGTAATATTCATTTCCACCATTGTATTGAACGTGACCCGCCATGAAATCGTAGTCTGGACGGGTGAGAGGAGCACAGTTGCA